>NW_013669598.1:0-4325 GCF_000517525.1 Limulus polyphemus
CTATATTTTTCTGTTTCTGAAGTAACGTAAACATCCAAGATTTATTCTATATTTTTCTGTTTCTGAAGTAACGTAAACATCCAAGATTTATTCTATATTTTTCTGTTTCTGAAGTAACGTAAACATCCAAGATTTATTCTATATTTTTCTGTTTCTGAAGTAACGTAAACATCCAAGATTTATACTATATTTCCTGTTTCTGAAGTAATGTGAAAAGAACATGGAAACAAGAAACATTCCATTTTCACAGATGTCCGCTAACAATGTATTTGGTTTTGAATTTCGAACAAAGTTACTCAAAAAATACCTGCACTGTCTATCCCTAATTTAGCAAAGATAGACTAGAAGGAAGGCAGCTAGTCAATAACACCCACCTCTAACTCTTGGGCTACTCTTTTACTAACGAATAGTTGGATTGATCGTAACATAATAACGCCCCCATAGCTGAAAGGGCGAGCATGTTTGGTGATGAGGATTTGAACCAGCCACCCGCAGATTGTGAGTGAGCGCCTTAACCACCAGGCCAAGCAAGGCCGTAAATATACTTTAACAAAAGGGATAATAACTGCATAAATATACCTTTTTCCCCGTCAAATAGTCATAAGGCCTAGCCAGAAACGTTATTTTTTATTTATTCTATGCACCCAAACATAAAAATCAAACAGGTTTTATTACAAATTAATACTTTTATTTCAAATAAAAACTAAAATCTCTAATTGAAAACTTTATTTTTGAAATTCTTATCTACATAACTGTTCCTAAGTAGCTAAATAACTTGTATTTTGCAACATTTTGTGGACTACTCTTGTTTGATACAAAAACTTCACTAAAATTACACTGCTCAACACTTTTCTGTTAACAAAACTAACTGAAGATACCCGTTTGTTTGTTTTGAATTTCGCGTAAAGCTCCACGAGGGCTATCTGCGCCTAATTTGGCAGTGTAAGACTAGAGGGAAGGCAGCTAGTCATCACCACCCACCGCCAACTCTTGGGCTACCCTTTTACCAACGAATAGTGGGGTTGACCGACACATTATAACGTTCCCACGGCTGAAAGGGCGAGCATGTTTGGTGGGACAGGGATTCGAACCCGCGACCCACAGACTGCGAGTCGAGCGCCCTAACCACCTGGCCTTGCCGGGCCCCGAAGGTACCCGTGAAGGAAACAAACCTGTTTAAAGGATAATGTTAGATAACGTTTCCCTTCCTTGTTTCTTTTGTTGTTAAATCCCTAATGACCTCATTAGATGCTAATTGCATACCTTGTTTTGTAGGAGGTAAAAATTGACTCATCTAACTGATTAAGTACTTGTATCTTTAAATCAAAAGCCAAACTTATATTTTAAAAATGCCGTATTTCAGAGGCTTTATGTCCCCGTTCTCGGGTACAAATCCTAAAACAGACAGCCCACGTGTTTTTATCCCCCTTGTTTGGTACAAATCCTAAAACAAAATAGCCCATGTACACCTTTGGACAGCTCTTATCAGGTCGGGTTAACTTTAACTTAACAATCAAAATTTGTGGCGTATAAGATTATAGTCAATAGTCCTCGTGATCTTTATACACGACATGATAAATATTTGTACATATTTCAAGCTTTGAAATACGTTTTCTGCCGACAGTACCATGGAAATAACTTGTTTTTGTTTGTTTGTTTTCTTCTACACAAATATCGTGTGAAAAAGGCTTAAAAATACACGAGCAAAAGTAAGGCCTAAACCTAAATAAAAAAAATAGTAAGAAAATACCTCCTTGTCTTTACTATTCTGTTATATAATAAAGTTATATGAAGTACCAACCATAAATGGCCTTGTAATGTAAACAACTATATTTTTAGTTTTTACAGAAACATGAATGTTGTGTAGAGCTTATCTTTCAGTGTGCCAAAAACGTCCGTTTTATTTTTTACTTTTAGTATAAGGTAGCATAATGTGCCTGAAAAGAAATAATATTTCTAACTTTGAAAAATAATATTATTTGTTAATGACACGAAGTTCGTGCTTCAGGTAACTTGTAATGATGGTAATATCTGTTTTCAGGAGAAAAAATGCTAACTTTTGATGAGTTTCTACCAATCTACAGTCAAGTTAGGAAAGAGAAGGAACAAGGAACGCACGCAGACTTCATGGAAGGTCTTAAAGTTTACGACAAATCTGAGAATGGTACCATGTTAGCTGCTGAACTGGCTCATGTTCTTCTCTCACTTGGTATGCTGATTTAACTATACTTCTGTCGGATTATCTGTATAACCAACCAGTTTGTGTCTGTTATCCCACTTTCCATACATCTGTTATTTGATTTAACTATACTTCTGTCGGATTATCTGTATAATCAATCAGTTTGTGGCTGTTTATCCCACTTTCCACACATCTGTTATTTGATTTAACTATACTTCTGTCGGATTATCTGTATAACCAACCAGTTTGTGTCTGTTATCCCACTTTCCATACATCTGTTATTTGATTTAACTATACTTCTGTCGGATTATCTGTATAATCAATCAGTTTGTGGCTGTTTATCCCACTTTTCATACATCTGTTATTTGATTTAACTATACTTATAACTATATATATTCATACAGGTGAAAGGCTTACGGATCCTGAAGTTGAAGAAATTTTGAAGACTTGCGCTGGTCAAGAAGACGAAGACGGGTTTATTAAATATGAGCGTAAGTTATGTAGCGATATTCCTACTACAGCCTTTATCATGGCTTATAAAACTGTTACTGATTTGTTGTTTGTTTTTATGAAATAAATACGGTGGCGGCAAATATATATATGAAAATCTGTTAATGAAATTCTGTAATTATCGTAAATTTTGAGTTTATCTGTTCAGTTCTCCTAAAATCAAAGGTAAAATATAAAGTATTTGAAACTCACAGGGGCTTGTATAAATAAAGATTAAATGACATGTAATATTTTAGAAAAATAAGTTAATTCCCTCATTCTGTTAAAAATGGTCAACAGTGAAAGCAATGTGACCGTCGTTAGGTAAAAATAGATTATTTAAGTTATTTAATTTTACTGTTTAGAGTGTAGAAACAGTTTCCAATGACAAAAGAAAATCAATCCCTCTGGACGAAAGCGTCGCAAGTAAAAGTTTTTAGAAATGGCTGTGGCGAAAGGGAGTTTCCACACCAGTCGTGGGTGGCGCTGCTTGAAGAAGTTTACTGCGCTGCTGAAATAGGATCTATAAAGCTATCTCTAGAAGATTTGTAAAAATTGTTAATTTAAAAAGGGGGAATAGGGGTCGTCAAAAAATTACAGAAATAAGTTCAATCAAAATTTTAAGATTATATATTCAAGCCTACAACTAGAGACTCTAAAAATATTAATAAACTAGGCTGGAAATAGTATGCACATTATTTTTGCAAGCAACAAATCTCTATTTTGACTCCAAGTCTACAGTAATTATAAATTTTAATGGAGTTAAAATAGGGATTTGTAGTTAGAGAAAATGACGTAAATACTATTTCTGTACATTTTTGACGATCCCTGTTCCCCATTTTTAAATTAACAATTTTTACTAATCTTTTTTCTTAAGTTTTTATGTCCAATTATGGAGAACAAATTTTAAGCATATGGGATAAGTTGAATGTTGCATGTTTTTCAACAGTTTACTGCTGCATCGGCTTATTTTCCACTAAACCATTATTTACTGAGCCAAGTGGCTTTGTGCCTGAGGTTTCGTGTAAACACGAGTTTAACAAACGTCGAGTACAATGGCAGACGCATCTTTTATGTATTTATAACCACGTAAATCAACTTTTAAATAGGCCACGAGCATTCGCAGTGTTTCATATAATATATCTGTTTAGGTTTTGGTGCAAAATACCCAACCAATTTTGCTGCAGGCTTGTGAAACAATAATTTTAATAAATAGGCAAATTTTGATTTTGTCTGGCAATCGTGAAATCACTTATTTTGCTTATTATCAACGTTTGGGTGGTCTTAACTATTGAAAAATAAAGTTTTCAATGTTGTGTCAAGGATAAGTCTGCTTTGTAAGATGGTTTTTGTCCGAATGTGATATTAGAGTTTTGAGCAAATTCCTGTGCGATCCCTATTATTAACTATTGTCGTGATTCATGATTCCCCCTTTTTTTTACTTCTTGTCTCACCGCTCGAATGAAACTGACCAATTATAAACAAGATTAATACCTTTGACACAACTCAAATCACAACTGCAAATTAAGTATATATAAAATATTTCCAAAAAGAACAATGCTTGGGTGAGTATCGCAGGTGTTCTTGGGGTCTCTCTCTCTCTCTCTCTCTCTCTCTCTCTATATATATATATATATATATATATATATATATATAG
>NW_013669598.1:4861-16053 GCF_000517525.1 Limulus polyphemus
CGTCTCTCTCTCTCTCTCTCTCTCTCTCTCTCTATATATATATATATATATATATATATATATATATAGGGTGATCAATGTGTCTATTATCACCGGAACATTTTTTAAATAGGGTTTTAAAATTGCCCTTAAGCTGAAAGATATTATCGTGTAAATTAAGCAGTTGTTAAATTGAATATTGCTACTTAATTACCGTGCGCAACAATAATATAATTTAAATAATGAAAGAGTCAATAAACAAAAAAGATCATAGAATGCATTTGTTAAAAATAATATTCATATTTAAATCAGAGTTGAGACTGCAGTAAGTTGATTCAATAAAAACTGGATAGCTTCATCTCTAGTGTATACATTTGGAGCTGAAACTAGGAGTGCATGAAATCACACAGAAATATACGCGCAAGAGTCAAATCTTTTGGATTGCTTCCAATGCGAGTCTGGTGTGGATAGACTCTCTGCTGCACCGCTAGCGCCGCCAGTGCCAAGTGTGGATGCAGTTTAAGACTTCAGAACATTGTTCATGAATATTATTTATTCTATACTTAGCTTTCGTCAGTTTAAAGCATAGGTTATTAATATTGTGTATTATTTATTTAACTTTTGTCAGTTCAGAGCATTATTTATTAATATTGTGTATTCTGTACTTAGCGTTCGTCAATTCAATGAATTGTTTATTAATATTGTGTTTCTCTACTCAGCGTTCGTCAAAACTGTCCTAGCGGGACCTTTCCCAGAAGAAGCTCAATGAACATAAGAAAAAACTGCTTTCACTTTGTCTTCAATTGGCACGAAGATCGTTGTCTTGACTACTTATGTATTTGTACGTTATTCACAATCTGTTGGTTATCCTGAGATGACTAAAACTTTTCCTATTAAACCCAATATGCTTAGTAGTAGTAGAAATCTTTAGAACATAATAAATCATGTAAATTTTATGTCTCTTATTTTAGTCACAATTTCCAGAAAAATTGGATTCCATTCGTCGTATGATCTAATTGCTGTGATCTCCCTGTAAGGCAAAAATATTTGTATCATCAAATTATTATGGCATAAAAAAAGTTTGCATACTCCAAAGACCAAAATAAAATAATTTCTAATAGAATCAAGTGTGTTTTTTCATCGGTATTTTATACGGCATTAAAAAGTGCCTTCCGTGGATTAATAAGCCTAGAATCCATAAGTGGACAACCCTGTTTTTTTCTCTCTCTCTCTCTCAAGAGGTTGATGAAACTTTCATATCACTTGGTCTTATTCAAAATTATTTTCCTGAGTGAGTAAATAAAGGAGTTCTTTTATTCATTATTAGTCAACACATTACGACATATCATTAATAATCTTTATTTATTTCTTAGTTAAATTACAGTTAAGTGTGTTTAGTGCAAACTCAGTTCACTTGTTGGAATATACTTATACAAAAGCTTCATTTTCGGTGTTGACGAACCAAAAATAATCTGAAAACATCTAATTTATTAAAGGGTTCCCTTTTAAGGTAACAAGCACCAGATTGAGGCGACCTCTATAGCATCCCACATGGTTATAGCGATGTGGATCAGATTGCACTCGTTTGTGAAAGCCAGAACCAGCCCACCTCTGGTTCTGGATTCAAACAAATATCCGACAGTTTAGCAATAATAAGAATACAACATTTTTGCAGTTAAGCTATATCATTGTTTCATAGCTAGTGTTATCTGTCGTGTTGTATGTTGGCAGAAAGATGTGGCACTAAAAAAAGCTTGGTCGATGGGAATAAAATCTGACACATCTCTTTCAAGTATACACGTGATTTCCTCCGTCCCCTTGACTAAAAATACGTTGTATTAAACTGATTTTAGAGCCTCACCACGTCGTTATAGTCCGTCTCAACACACAGATCATGCTCTATCTAACAACCATGCATCTTAAGAGCAGTGTAGTTTCCATTGCAAAAAGCTCCATCATAAGGTTCTTATACTTCCACAAGCAATTTAGTGTAGGAGGACGACAGCTTTCCAGTACCTGTCTTGTTCAAATTGATAGGTGCTGTGTGTGTGACGACTTTGTTGGTATATCCTTATATGAAATACCCGTTTCATACTCCAACTGCATCCAGTGATTGAATTAATATATGTACTGGAAGCAGCTTCTGTACATGTAACTTATGTCACTTTTCCACTCACACAGTTTTCTTGATTATGTTGCATACTGTGGCCTGGATCATGGAGTTGGCTTTTGCCACTGACCTTTCTGTTTGTGAATTCTCACCCGTTACAAGATACTACACTTTGCTTCCATAGCTTGGGTATGATTTGTAGCAGGTCTCTGGATAAATGGTTCAAGTGCCCCAAATTGATCCATTTTCCTTTTTTCATCCAATGCCATAAAGTACAAGGGACTTACCCATCTCAGAAATTCTAAATCCCCGGTCTGTACGTATCTTTATTATTTAAGTGAGTAAACGTTTTGTGTCAGAAAGAGCTGTTACATGCCCTTCCCAAAAGCATTCAATTTTTGACATAATCGCACTATCTACGAAATGTCAAACAAATGTAATTTTGATATATTCCTTTCCACTATTTTATATCATCTGTGATTTTAAATGACTTGCCAATTTTCACAGCTTTACTATAATGCACTCAACCCTCTGTATATGTCAAAGACTTCAAAACATTCTTTATAAATCTTTATAGTAAATTATAATTTAAAGTGGTAGTGAAACAGGGATCCAAAGCTACACAGTAAAAGTTTACTTAAATGTAAAAATAGCCTCATAGAGAACTGGGGCCACTTACAAACTGGACCCCACTTCAAATGCAGTACATGATTGAATGATGTTGAGATGCAAAACATATTAACCTCTGGGAGCTCAAATTACTAGCCTGCAGTCTGACCCAGTTGGAGAGGCAGGAAATTAATTCGTTCCAACCAATATCCACAGTTTTAGTATCAATCAAGGCAAATGAAATTCAACCAAGACTGCTAATATTTGTTGCTTTCTCTGTATTATCTACCAGAAGTTACAGTAAAGAAGGAATCCCTGGTGATACCAATGAGAAATTGTTGCTATAGGAGATTAATAATGCTTTACACCAAATAAGAGTTGACTGTCTCCTCCTGATGGATATTACCAGTGAACAAAATTCTTTGTTTAGCACTTTAAATCAGTGTGTGTGGGTTTTAGATTACCAGAAATCATAACTGCAAGCTAGGCAGACACCCATCAACACCTGAAATGGTAACCATTCAGAAGATAGTGTGAGAATGAGTTTGAGATTACCAAAAATAATTAAACAGTAGTACTAGGGTTCTATCAGAAGTGTTTTTTTTTGGGGGGGGGCTTACATGGATCTTTTAAAGCTACCCCACTAATTACTCATTGGCACTCATCTGACCAGTGACACTAACATCAAATGGCTGGGGAAGGGATTTGGACATCCTACCATATCATGTAGACTTGTTTGGTTATGGAAAGTTCTTGCATTAGGTAGGCAAAGATTCACTCGCCTTGATTACATCAGAAAATGGATTAGAGATGAGAAGCTTGAAAAAAGAAAGTTGATGAATATAGCAAGGAATAGGGAACAATGGAGAACCATGATTGTGAACCCTCAAACTTGGAGAGAACACCATGACTGGTTGATTTTGGTTTGTTTATATTCAATCTCGCTCTGCTTGAGGGTAACCTGCTATAGCTGTCCCTAATTTTGAAATGATAGACTGAAAAGAAAAAGTTTGGAGACAGCTTGAATGGGTACTGAAAGAAACCAGGAATAGGGTGCTATCCCACAAGTCAAGATTTCAGATCTTGTAAATTTGATGTGTAACTGTGTTTCTTCCTTAAATATTGCAGAAGGCAGATACACTAAATACTAATAAAAATCTTTTACCCTTTGTTTATTTAATAAAACTTTTTTCTTGGGTGTCTATCTATTTATTGATAGGTTGTGTAAGTGAGTTTAATTTTTTCTTGGAATGTGAGATAGAGAGCTTGTTTTTATTACATAATGGGAAAACTTTAGTCTACTATGTATGCTTGTCAGACGTTAAGTTATGTTCGCCAATTTTCAATTAAAGGCTTTTACTTATACTTCTTAATAGTATAAATATATACTGTGTTGTTTTTATTGGGCTTAGGATTAGTAGGTGTCTGTGACTTGTTGGCGATAAATTAAAAAATAAACGAACATCACTCACTCCACTTGTTTTCAAAATAATATATAGTCGGAACTAGTTAACCATATGTACAACAAATTCTTTACACTATAGAGATTACAGGGATGCCATAAACACTATACACACACACACACACACACACATATATATAGTTCTCTTCTTGTTGTCAAAAGTCCACTTAGGCCTACTCAATTGCTTTAGAATTTCATTTGACAAGCCGAACTATTTTTCTCTACACAGTACAGCGTAAAGATTTGCTGCTGTCATAGAACTTATTGGCTTCTTTTATTTACTTACCTAATTATTAACACAAACTTGCTACTGCCACTTTGAGTGTTGTAATCAAATAGTTCATTGTAAATATTGCTCATATATCTTACTCTCTGTTATTATCTTTACGCTCAGTTTTGGATTTTAGGTTTCTCACAAACAGTCGTGTTTTTGAGCATATTTTTCATCAAATCAAACCATACATCTGATATTATTATTTGAAGCCTTGTTGTTGCGACTTATAACAACTAATACCTTAAATTAAGCACCCAAGTCCGATAGCCATGTTTTGTTAAAATAAATTTATGGTGGAAAGATAAAAACAAAATTAAACGTTTTTAAAAAAATCAAATCATTTGTATATTCTTGCCGTTAGAGTGCCTCTTTTATTATTAACGTATATCTAGTGGTATTATCATAGATATATATAATATCTACGGGCATTATTCTCTTATTTGAAAATGGCGTCCATAAACCGAAAAAAAGACGGGAGTCCAAATATAAAATTTTACGAGTCACAAGAAACAATAGTTCAGTTTGATGTCGTGCGACAGTGGCTTCAAAAAAACTGCAAAAAGGTTTGGCGGTTATTTTAAATTATGTTTTGTTTATAATAAATATATCTAAAAGTACTTAAATTTAAAGTCAAACTTTAACTTTAAACTAAAGACAGTAGTAAAGTAAGCTTAACTTTTATTGAATTTAAGTTTAATTAAATTAACGTGGTTTGTATATTGTAAAATGTAATGTGCAGTAGTAACTAAGAAGTTTAATCAAAACGAACAATCAGCCCTATAATAGCTATATTTATAGTTAATTAAACAACTAAAGTTCTTAATTATATTTATTAGAATGCGTTGTTTCTTTATTTCTGTACACTCGCTGTTTATACAGTATTATATTTACCTTTATGTTATAATCCTTTACCTCATAATACTATTACCAATTTTATTACTAAAATAATTAGACTAATTAAAACCAGGAACTGATACTAGTACTAATAATAATATAACATTGAACAAGATACAGAATAAGTTGTTCTATCCACCTGGCAGAGTTGAGGTGAAAAACAAATATGAATCTGTGATTTGTATAATGCTTAGTTTCTATCACGGATAAACTGGGAAAATACAGTTGAGAAAAGATAGTTTATTTTATTTAAATAAAATGTAAAATAAGTGTAGAGTAATTTCAAGAGTGATATAAAAAGCATATAATTTCATATATATATAATAACAGAGTGAGAAAAAGAAAGAGAATTAATAACCACATCATGTTTTACTTTCAACTATATACTTTCCCAACAAAATCATTCAAAAACTATTTTGCATTTGATTTGTCAAAAAAGGATTTTGTCGGTGCATTTAAAAGTTTTTTTTTTTCAAACATATGTTGGTTTCTTGTTTGGAAAAAGTTGTTATTTGAGTACAGTCATTATTTACTTGAGATCACAATAACTGAATAAGGCTTAGTGGGTCACAAATTGGCAGAACATAGGTTGCTAGATCAGTATGCATTTGTTAATGTCCTTGCAAGACTGACTAGAACAGAAATATTTGAGCATACGTCTCTTGTAGAGCAGCTATAAAATACAGAAAAAAGGTTGATTACATTAAAATTAGCAAAATATTAAATATTTTAAACTGTTAGGAATCTATGTAATTAATACTGTAACTGTAGTTGCATATACAATAACAGAATTGGGGCTAAATTCTTAAGAGATTCTAAACATTATTAGTTTTATGGTATATATATATGAACTGCTTTGTTTAAAACTCCCAAACCAGGTATCAAATTATCAAATATCCATTGAGTGTTATTTTGGTCAAGAATGGAACTTTCTCAGTGCTGCAAAAAATCAAGACAACAACCTAGTTTTTTTTGTCTTAAAGAGAACTCTATATAGTTATAAAATGTTGAACAATTAGCCATATATATATTGATGAAGAACAGAAAACAGAGGAATAAGATCTTTCACTATTATTGATCACAAAAAAAAAGAACCAGTACATAAAGTGGCACATTCTAGTTCAGCACCTGTAATGAAAGTAAGAATTCTGATACATTAGATTCTACAACCAAGAGTTCCTGCCAGTCTTAACAAGTGCAAGGACATAGGTTATTACGTCATAAAGGATGTCGGATATCTTGTCCCTCTCTGCAGTTTTTTTTTTTAAATTAGGCCTAAAATCAGGTGCCTGTTGTTTAAAGGGATTAAATAATGATGGGCAAAGTACAAACTGTTTGGAGAAGTACCAAGATTCTAACTGTTGCTATTGGTTAAGAACATAACTGTAAAGAGGAATAAAAAATTATGTCACTGAAGTTGAGTTGATGTTAGGATGATTCATGTTCTATATTAAACACAATCAGCACTGTGGTTTACTGTATTTCAAAACCAGCCATAGAATATCTGTGATGAGGGTATAGTCTCTTTGTTTTTGAGTAATGTCCAGTCTGAATTGATTCCTAAAGTTTTATTTAGTATTGACCTCAGATTTTAATGACACCAATTTGATTGTCTGAAGACATCACCTTAAGAACAAGAAAGAAACTATGGATTCAAACACAGACATCAAGACTTTTATTTGGAGTTAGTAACTGGCCCATTACTGATAACAATTCACCAGAGTTAGTGACTGGCCCATAATTGAGAACAATTCACCAGAGTTAGTGACTGGCCCATTACTGATAACAATTCATCAGAGTTAGTGACTGGCCCATAATTGAGAACAATTCACTAGAGTTAGTGACTGGCCCATTACTGAGAACAATTCACCAGGTTAGTGACTGGCCCATTACTGAGAACAATTCACTAGAGTTAGTGACTGGCCCATTACTGAGAACAATTCACCAGGTTAGTGATTGGCCCATTACTGAGAACAATTCACCAGAATTAGTGATTGGCCCATTACTGAGAACAATTCACCAGAATTAGTGATTGGCCCGTTACTGAGAACAATTCACCAGAATTAGTGACTGGCCCATTACTGAGAACAATTCACCAGAGTTAGTGACTGGCCCATTACTGAGAACAATTCACCAGAGTTAGTGACTGGCCCATTACTGAGAACAATTCACAAGAGTTAGTGACTGGCCCATTACTGAGAACAATTCACAAGAGTTAGTGACTGGCCCATTACTGAGAACAATTCACCAGAATTAGGGTGAAAGAGTTGCTTCTGTGGAACCTCTAGTGTCTGGAGTCACATGTCAGGAAGTGATGTAACTTGTATGTTATGGTTGTAGTATGGTGAGTGTCTGGAGTCACATGTCAGGAAGTGATGTAACTTGTTTGTTATGGTTGTAGTATGGTGAGTGTCTGGAGTCACATGTCAGGAAGTGATGTAACTTGTTTGTTATGGTTGTAGTATGGTGAGTGTTTGGAGGCACATGTCAGGAAGTGATGTAACTTGTTTGTTATGGTTGTAGTATGGTGAGTGTCTGTTCACTCTCCTCTTCATCAAGTAATGTATCAGTTAGTTTAGCATGATTAGTGTTACCAGATTTTCAGAGTGAAAAACTGAGACATTTGTTTTTTCCATACGGAGTGACACTGTAGCAGCTCTGGAACAGTTTAAATTATAGTAACACACTATTTACATTTGCTAAATAATCTGATGTTTACGGCATCCCTTTCTAAAACAGTAGGTAAATAAAAATATGCCAAAGTTGTTTTGAACCTACTCAAAAGAAAAATGTTGCTTCTTTCTTTTCCTGTACACAGATGGTCAGGTCTATAAATCTCAGTGTCTATGCTTCCCAATGACAGGTTAGGTTAAGAAAGTGGAGGGAACAGTTTACCATGTGATCTGTCTTTGTCAGGTGATTGTTCAGGTAAAATGTAAAAAGCCATGTTTAGCGACACACTGTACATATCAAACTGACATTGAGGTTTGAGAAACTGGGACAATTTAATATTTTTACTGTTTCTGATTGTGAGAAAGAAATAAAACTAAGAAATGGGAAGATTCCAGTTTTACTGGGATGTCTGGCAACCCTAAGTATGATGACAGTGAGTGTTATCATTCATTAGTCTAAAATGAGGGCCAAAAACACCACTATATGACAGTACAAAAAGTTGTGGTCCTGATAATGTGTGACATTAATGGTACCATTCTGTATGTTATATAACTTCATGCATCCACCAGTATTTTTTCTTTCTATACTAAGCAACTGTTTGGAATCACCTTCACGTTCAGTTAGTGACATTTTGGGACACTTGTAACCAACTTTTAAAAGCCTTCTGTAAGTGGATGACTCCTATTTCTTCAGTAGTTTCTACTTGGTGAAACATTCGTGGATAATAAATGTGTACTTTGAATCAAAGTGATCAGTGAGCCAGGATTAAGTCCTTATATAGCATAGGCTGAATGACCTGTAATTTGTATATGAACTCACATAACTGATCATCATATACCCATTTCATTTAACTATGAATTGAAGGGGTGATTGATGATGTTTTTTAATAATAGTTTGTCTCATCAGAGGTGTAATATTCCAATAATCTATTAAATTGTTTTGTACAGTGTATGAAAGACTTATATAAACAACACGAGTTCATTAGCTGTGTTACAAGGGACTTGTTAAAAATGAATCTATCTTTAGTGACTGAACCGAAACAGAATCAAACACATCAGCATGTCATGATGGGTTAATGGTTGGTTGAAGTCTCATGGATTTGAAGAATAAAGATTTCATCATTAGAGCCATAAACACAAAAGAGCACACAATTTGATCAAATCTGGATAGGACATTGAAAGATGTGATGCTGTACAGATAATACTTCAATATCAAATTCTGTCATGACTATATATGCATATAGCTGGAAAATTAGTGGAATTTGCTAATCAATTAATCGTCTGACTCATTAATTGATAATTTTCACAATGAGATAGTTTTGAAAAGCAACTTTTATAATTCTAAAAATTGGGTTTTGATACTTGCAGTGGGCAGAGTCCAGATAGCCCATCTCGTAGCTTTGTGCTTTAAAAAACAAGAAACATAATGGCTGATTACTTGAATAATTGGAATAATCAAAAATAGTAAGGATAGAGATCCTAATTTTGATTAGATGATTATTTTCATCTATGGAGATATCCTCTAGTGATAAAATGCCCAATGACAGCAAAGGGCGAGATGCTATCCCATCTGTATACCATTGGCCTTGGAAGTGAAAACCACCAAAAAGACTTGGTGAAAGGACAGACTAGTGTTTTATTTGTTTATAAGGGACTTCACAGGAAGATAAAATATGTAAGCTGTATTTTTAATGTTATAATTTGTTTGCTAACTAGAGCAAGCTGCAGGTCGTAATGATGACGCTGAGATTAACTCTTTCAGCATGGGCTCGGTTTCTGGGACCGATCTTGTAACCATTTTGTGCTTGTTATAGTTATAGAATCTCTGTTCGGGTTCGGTAGATTTGACCGATCTGGTAACTACCATAAAAAATTAGGAAATAAATATAAATTATGCCTCTTTCATCCTAGAATGACAACAGACTATAACACGAAAACATAAATGTTTAGACTAAATAGCTTAAATCTCATAACATTATAATATATATATATATATCTATTATTTTTATTATATTGACCTTTCAGCCGTGTCTGGCTAAAACTACAGAAGTTACAATGACGCAGCACATGTGCTCTCGTGTTACCGTATCCAATAATATAAAAATGACCTTTAGTCTTTACAAAGTACCTGTCTTTGCTGTGTTTTAGTCAACTAGTATTTTGTAAAATACAGTCACATTTCAATTATTATACAATATATATGTATATAGATTATTGCTATTTAGATATAAGTTCTTAAATTTATTGTACATAAAACACAGAACAGTAAATAAAGAATAAAGCAAACAATTAGAGTTACAACCTTTGTACTTGGTTGCTGCTTGACGTAGGGTGCTAAGCCTTTTAAATTTTCGCACATGGAGGAAATATTTTTTCTAGGTTTTATATATATATATACAGTTGAATAACCCATAAATCATAAATTACTATATTGATACCATAGAATTCCACTACAATTTGTTAAGCTGATTAATTAAGCTCTATTTCAGTCTAAAAAATATAAAATTTCAAGCAGGCCCGGCATGGCCAGGTGGTTAGGGCGCTCGACTCGCAATCTGCGGGTTCGAATCCCCGTCCCACCAAACATGCTAGCCCTTTCAGCAGTGGGGGCGTTATAATGTACGGTCAATCCCACTATTCATTGGTAAAAGAGTAGCCCAAGAGTTGGCGGTGGGTGGTGATGACTAGCTGCCTTTCCTCTAGTCTTAAACGGCTAAATTAGCGACGGCTAGCGCAAATAGCCCTGGTGTGGCTTTGCGTGAAATTCATAACAAACCAATTTCGAGCAGAGTAAATACACAACCTACCTCCTTGAAAGCTCAGAATGTCCCCCTAGTGGCCTTCTCAGCCATTTTAACGTGTTTGAATGCCATATCTTTCTTTCAAACCAAGATTTCAAGAGAGAGATGGCGTTCAAACACGTTAAAATGGGTGAGAAGGCCACTAGGGGGACATTCTGAGCTTTCAATTGGGTATTCATGTCATATATAGAAGTAAGTGTATATAAGAGAGCGTTTCCAAAAATGGAAAGAGGTAGTCAGGATGCCACTGTGTTTGATTTATTACACGAGCAATATCTTAGCAAATAGAAAAGATAAGCTATTCTTATTTTATATTCTAGCTTGTCAATATCGGTAAGTTTCTAATTCGTACGAAACTACAAACTTAGTATTTTGACTTCACAAACATCTA
>NW_013669598.1:16354-22172 GCF_000517525.1 Limulus polyphemus
ATTTGCTTTTAAATTAAGAAATTGGGTAATATATAAGACTAAAATTTGAATTATAATCTACAGTTTGAATGCAAACTTATTGAAATAATTTCATGAAATAGTAGTTCAATAAAATTTTAAATGCGAGTCAACAAACGCGATGAAATGGCCTTTCACTTGTGACCCGTGTGAAAAATATATCGGCCTAAAAAGTTCCAAATAATTAACCTGTTATTTTAATAAAAGAACACAATATCGCGTACAGCAATTAGTGAAAAACCACAGTAAAAGGAACAAACTGTCAGAAGTCTGATATTAGAGAAATTAATTTCGACACATTCAGTCTCACGTTGAATGTGATATCAGACATCTGACAGTTTATTCAGTTTACTGTGGTTTTTCACTAACCTAAGGTCTTCCATAAAATTCGAAGGTAGTTTACACATACGACATTGGGAAAAGATAGTTGTTTTTCGCGTTAAAGTGAATCATTTGGAGTGTTTAGTGAAGTACCTATGCTAGCTGTCTCATATATACAGTTTCTTTGTACAAGTTCATTTGTTTACATTAGTGCAATACTGTTAAGCGTATTTGTAATACTGGCCTATAACTTGCCACAGTACTTTAACTTGTAGAAACGTTAAAGAAAGAAATACATTTAATTATTATTGCTACATCGACTGAACCTTGAATTTTTTACATCAGGTAGTTCAAAAGATCCCCCCAACGACAAAACAATGATACGACAATATTTTCATAGTAGCAAGCAGCTGTAGAAAGTTTTTAAAATGACATGGTCTACAGTCGATACTAAGTAAACTCTATGAAATCTCTAGTGTTGCAGTAGAATACAAAATAATTGGTTAGTTACGTACCTAGAATATGAACTTTGAATTTCGGTTTTTATTTGGGAAATGGAATTCGGCAATTAATAAATTTCCCACATATGATCATTGTGAGCTAGTGGTAAGGTAGTTACTAGTTTCTAAAAAAAAATTATATATATAATGCAACATTAAATCGGTTGTATCAGAACTAATACAATGACGTTTGAACTTAAAATGTTAATTACACGATCACCCTTTTTCTAGTGACTCGGCGGTTAGTCTGAAAGTTTATAAAGCTAAAAACTGGGTATCGATACTTGTTGTGGGCATAGCACAGATAGCCTGTTATGTAGCTTTGTGCTTAGCAACAATCAAACAAGTTAGTTGTACAACGCATTGACGTCCATTAATATCACCTGCTCTTATGGACAAACCAAGCTTGAGAAATACCAATCGTTATATACCGAGTACAGTCAGTACAGTATAGGGTTTGTAAATATTTCATTGGTTAAGGTACTTTTTGTTTCTGTTCTTACGCTGAATATTTAAGGTTGCTAAGATTCCCAGTTAGTTTTAGCATTTAATGTATTGCCAGAACAGCCGATATGTAAATAACATACAGCATTGCAATTACTAAACTTGTGTATATTCTTTTGATGTGCCCCCCTGTGGCACAGCGGCATGTCTGCGGACTTACAGTACTAGAAAGTGGATTTCGATACCCGTGGTGGGCAGAGCACAGATAGCCCATTGTGCAGCTTTGTGCTTAATTACACAACAAACAAACCTTATTGATGTAAGACCACAAAATTATTTCTTTGTTTAAAAGTTATTTCTTACCTCTTCCGTTAGAGGGCCTCTTTTTATATTGTCAGTAGACGATAGTAGCGTATTGTTAAAAATGGCGTCCATAAACCGAAAGAAAGATGGAAGTCCAAATATAAAATTTTACGAGTCACAAGAAACAATAGTACAGTTTGATGTCGTGCGTCAGTGGCTCCAAAAGAACTGCAAAAAGGTTTGGCGAATGAGTAGTTCCTAATTAAATGATTTAATAGGACTTAGGCCACTACTCGCATACTGGCAATGCCGGCCGAATTACGTTACAAAGCCGTTCTCTGGTCGAGTTGCTTAGAAAAATGACGCTCTCACGGGCGTTATTCTGAAACATCTAGAATTAGCTGTGTTAGGCCTAATATTTGATCATGATACACATAGGTTACTTTATTTGCATTTCAAGATGATAGTTTACCAGCATATTTATTGACAATTTATTATTTCAAAACTTGAAAAAAGAATCTGCCAGATTAGTAGAACGAATTTTGTTAAAATATGATGTTGAGTAAGAAAAAATTGAGATATTATTACTATTATGGCTATTTTTAAAGTGAAACCTGAATTTAATAAAATTAAATGTTGAGAGCTTCAGCGTGGAATTCTATGATGTCTGAGCTGTATGTGAATTTTAACTTTTGGTACTTTTAATGTCAAAGTTTGGTGGTGATATTATTAAAACACAAACGTTCTGATCATTTTATGACAGGTTTGGCCAAAAATTTTAGAAGTAGCAATTTTAGGTTTCGAATTTTGAGTAAGATGCCACTGACCCTTGAAACACTCCAATTTAGAGTTGATAGAAATGGAGAGGGGGGTTCAACTTGCTAATTAAATGTAATAAGTAATCATATGTTACGTATTTCAATATCAATTTTTAATCATGTGGAACTGTTCCAAATTAAATTTGTACTGTGTGCCACAATGTGTTTTAGCCTTGCTATGCAACTGCCACAAGCTGACTATCTCTTGTCTATTGTGGTAAAATAAAAGTACTTGAAATTTAAGTGTTATATCTATCCTTCTTCATTAGAACATTTGAAAGTAAGGTAATACTATCCTGTGGTTTTGTGAACTGTTAACTTATTGTGGTCAGTGATTTTTGAATGTTGGTGTGGTTAGTTTAGAAAAAAACAATAACTATTAAACATACATTTCTGAAATTATTTTGTTATTGTAATTCATTATAAAAAATAATTGTTTTTTATTATTTTATGCCACTGATTAAAAGTAACACTAATGCTTTTTAATAAAGTTTGGAGATGGCTTGAATGCGTAATGAAAGAATCTTTATTACAAGCAGCAAATCATTCTAGAATGAAAAAAGCGTAATTTAAATTTATTTCCTAATTTTTTTATGGTGGTTACAAGGTTGGTCAAATTGACAGACACCATAGAGTTAAGGTAGAGAAAATAACAGAAAAAATATAGTTTTATTGAAAATAAACATTTGAAATGTATTTAGGAGGTTTTAGAAATAACACAATGAATATTTGAGATTTTTGGTGTGAACGGTAGTTTTTTTAGTTATAACAGGAGCATCACTTCACATGTGGACTGATAATGAAATAGACTCGATATTTTCACAACAAATCTATAATAAAAATACTTCATTAAAACATCAGATTTTTTGTATACGAAAGATTTGTGATATATACTAAAAGTCTACCAAAGTTCATGAAGATACACTTACTACATTAAAAGCTATAGTATAAATACATAACTCATGTATGTTATACCGAGTTCATCACAAAAAGGTTAACCAGGATGCCTCAGATTCTTTCATGACTATATATGAATATAGCTGGAAAATTAGTGGAAGTTGCTAACTGATTAATCGTCTGGCTTATTAATTGATTATTTTCACAATGAGATGGCTTTGAAAAGTAACTTTTATAACTCTTAAAAATTATGTTTTGATACCTGCAGTGGGCATAGCCCAGATGGTCAATCTTGTAGCTTTGTGCTTTAAAAAAAAGAACAAACATAATGGCTGATTACTTGAATAGTTGGAATAATCAAAAATAGTAAGGATAGAGATAGATGATTATTTTCTTGAGTTATGACGCTAGTTGATTATTGAATTAATTGAAAATAATAAGGAAAAATCATAATAGCAATATTTCTGTTACTGAATAGTTGGAGTAATTGAAATCAGTAATAATGAGAAACACTTAATTGTTTATGTGACATTATTTGATGGAATCATGTTTTTGTTTAATTGATTATTTTACTTTAATCAAAGAAATTAGTGCTTACAAGTAATCCTTTAATTGAGGTAATCACCCAGCCCAAATAAAATAACTATCTGCCAATGACTCAGTCTCATTCAAAATTATCACTTTCAACATTATTGCAAGGTTAAGAACATCCTAACAATTATTACAACCAACAGTGAAAAAAACAAACAAAACATGCATAACTTAGAAATATCATAGTAAGGTTTGGATTTAGAAATATCATAGTAAGGTTTGGATTTAGAAATATCATAGTAAGGATTGGATTTAGAAATATTATTGTAAGGTTTGGATTTAGAAATATCATAGTAAGGATTGGATTTAGAAATATCATTGTAAGGTTTGGATTTAGAAATATCATAGTAAGGTTTAGATTTAGAAATATAGTAAGGATTGGATTTAGAAATATCATAGTAAGGATTGGATTTAGAAATATCATAGTAAGGTTTGTATTTAGAAATATCATAGTAAGGTTTGGATTTAGAAATATCAGTAAGGATTGGATTTAGAAATATCATAGTAAGGTTTGGATTTAGAAATATCAGTAAGGATTGGATTTAGAAATATCATAGTAAGGTTTGGATTTAGAAATATCAGTAAGGATTGGATTTAGAAATATCATAGTAAGGATTGGATTTAGAAATATCATAGTAAGGTTTGGATTTAGAAATATCATAGTAAGGTTTGGATTTAGAAATATCATAGTAAGGTTTGGATTTAGAAATATCATAGTAAGGATTGGATTTACAAATATTATGCTGGTATGGGATTTTGCATTGCTATTTTTGTACATAAATTGTTACAATGAAAATAACATTTTAGTGACAGTTTTAATGTG
The DNA here is from genome assembly GCF_000517525.1 of Limulus polyphemus. Classification (NCBI taxonomy): domain Eukaryota; kingdom Metazoa; phylum Arthropoda; class Merostomata; order Xiphosura; family Limulidae; genus Limulus; species Limulus polyphemus. Next base: position 21,070 of record NW_013669598.1, read on the forward strand.
TAAAGAAACACAGCAAATGTAAGATTAGGTTATGAACAGTATTAGTTAAATACTTTTTTTGTGTGTTCTAGTACACTCAAGCAGAACCACCGACCAATAAAGGTTTGGCGAGTCTTGTGGTACAACTGTTACAGTTTCAAGAGGATGCCTTTGGAAGAAATGTCAGCAAACCTCCACTAAACAGGCTTCCGGTAGGTCCTTGTATTAAGAAAAAATACATATACCCGTACTGAGATATTTATCATATAAAATGTTTACTTTCTCATTTAATATTTTGATTTTAAAACTGGCTCAGAGTGATAGGTAATTTTCTCAGTTCTTGACTTGGCAAGTGTTAGTAAACATTTGAAAATTGAGGCTAATTTTGGATGAATGTAAACCTGTTGTTAACAAATAAAAACACTTTTGACACTAACCCTTTTTCTCTTAGCAAAGCTTAAAAATGAACACAAAATGTTACTGAATGTTACATTCGTCAAGTAAAAATCTAATAGGATATTCCCAGTTTCCAAACAAATGCTAAAGGATTATCTCGTATAAGATAAAGCAATGTTGTTTTTGGCCAGTATGTAATTTGAATGTAAATTAAGATTTTGTATTTTCATACCATAAATTTCTGATTTTCCAGCCCCAAACCGTTGTATTAATTAACTTGTAGGTCACATTTAAACAACATTTCTTAAGTTAGTATTGCTCTAAAAACACTCACAGATAAAGGTTTTTAATGATGACTAGTTTTGGCACTAGGGGTACACTGACCATTATTTATCTGGACTATTTTTGGCCGTAGGGATACATTTGACTGTTATTTATCTGGACTAGTTTTGGCACTGGGGGTACACTGACCATTATTTATCTGGACTATTTTTGGCTGTAGGCGTATATTTAACTGTTATTTATCTGGACTAGTTTTGGCCGTAGGCGTACATTGACTGTTATTTATCTGGACTAGTTTTGGCCGTAGGTGTACATTGACTGTTATTTATCTGGACTAGTTTTGGCCGTAGGCGTACATTTAACTGTTATTTATCTGGACTAGTTTTGGCCGTAGGCGTACATTGACTGTTATTTATCTGGACTAGTTTTGGCCGTAGGTGTACATT
>NW_013669598.1:23157-28303 GCF_000517525.1 Limulus polyphemus
AATGTATGTTAATAAGTTTGGTATCAAATTGTAGATTATAATTCAAATTTTAGTAGGATCCATTAGTTAATTTCAAAATTTAAGAGTAAATATTAAAAAAATCCTAAATATCGATTTTTGTGTGCAACATGGTATGTTGAATGCAGCATTGGTTCAAATTAGATGTCTGTAATGTTCAAATACAAAGTCTGTAGTTTCTTACGAACTAGATACTAAAATTACTGAAATTGACAAGCTAGAATGTAGAATGAGAACCTCCTATCTTTTCTATTTTCTGAGATATTAATTATTTATTGAGTCAACCAAGGTGGCCTCACCCACTTCTTCAATTTTTTGAAAATACCTGCTTACGTACACCTACATCACCCAATAATGCATGTATAACCAATCAAACACTCAGAATGTCCCCCTAGTGGCTTTCTGAGCCTCTTTAAATTACCTGGATGGCAAACTCTTTCTTGTCATGCTAGATTCCAAGTGGTAAAATATGCCAATAGTGAGTTCAAAATTTCATATTTTTTAGATCAAAATAGAGCTTAATCAAAAATCATAAATTACTATATCAGTACCACAGAATTCCTCTATAATTTATCAAGCTTAGTAACTTATAGCACTCTATACATCTATTCTAGCTTTACTTAATTAAAATCTAGCACTCTATACATCTGGTCTAGCTTACTAACCTATAGGTTTCAGGTTTCATCATGTGTAATCTTTTAAATGTGATTATGGTTGTAACATTCCGCTATCGTCATGTGTAATCTTTTAAATGTGATTATGGTTGTAACATTCCACTATCGTCATGTGTAATCTTTTAAATGTGATTATGGTTGTAACATTCCACTATCGTCATGTGTAATCTTTTAAATGTGATTATGGTTGTAACATTCCACTATCGTCATGTGTAATCTTTTAAATGTGATTATGGTTGTAACATTCCGCTATCGTCATGTGTAATCTTTTAAATGTGATTATGGTTCTAACATTCAACTATTGTCATGTGTAATCTTATTTCACAAACAAAATGCACTTTGTTGAAGTGAACATTAATGTAAAAATTATTTTAACACTACAGATAAGATGTTTTATGGACTTCAGACCTGGAGGTGCTTTATGTCACATTCTTGCTGCTGTCTATAAGTTACAAAAGTAGACCAAGGATGGTAAGTACACACTGTTTATTATATATATATATATATATATACTAGCTAAGTTACCCGGCATTGCACGGTGAAAATTTAGATTTGAAATGTATAGACCAGTATTTTTTTCAACAAATTATTCAGTAAGTCGAAAAAAGCTGTGATGCGAGAAATAAAAAAGCATTTAATCAAACAAAGCTTTATTTAAAATTAGATTGTGTTTGTCTTGGTCTTTGAACCTGAAGTCAGTCTTCTACAGGCTTCATTTAAGAGTAAGGGTTGACTGTTTTCGTCATTCTGATTAAAGACGGCTGATTTAGAGCAGCAGAACTGTAGATACATAAGTATTGGTTAGGCCAAGCGAACTAGATTAGCAGTTTCTAGCTAAAGTTTTCAAGAGAATCACACGGGTGGACGGTTATTATTGATTAATCATTGCTTACTTTTCAGCACAATTTTATGAATTATCCTAATTAAAAAAGTGTTTAGCATCATGTGATATTAGATTAAGCAATTAGCGTAAATAATGATGCTTGTCACATCTGTACTGATTGCATGCTGGATGATGACAAGAAACTGTTAATCTAAATTCTGTAGTGTTAGTATAAAGGAAGCTGTTAACACTGTTTTAGTGAGGAAAACTACCACCATATATTTTAAAGAATCTGGTTGGTTCTGTAAAGCTTTGTAACAGGGTTGTGATCCTAAAGCTAAAGTTGGTTACTATGAAGTGCCACTGTGGTTTGTTGGTGTGTGTTGACAAAAAGTCATGATATCTAATCAAAAGCACCGTAGGTATGAAATAAAGGTGTGACCAAAAAAAGATTCAGTGTGTGATTTAAAGGAAATCAAAATTGGTGGCCAAATTGGTATCTGGCATTGATAAGAATTTTACAGGAAATATTCATTCAGTAGTTAGCTAGGCTGCATATTTTGTTTTACCCACCATCGTTCCCCAACTTTAACAAAAAATGTGACCTGGCTAACTAATGAATAAATATTTACTGTAAAATTTTTATCAATATTATAAGTGTAGCTACTAGTTTGGTTGCCAGTTTTGATTTCATTCCTTTAAGTCGCACAATGAATCCTTTTTTGGCCCCACCTTTTTTTCACATCTAAGGTATTTTTATTGGATACTAGTAAGCTTATCATTAAAACTTAGTTTATAATTCAAGTCTATAATTTAAAAAGGAAATATTTAAATAAATTCTCAGTCGTCACTTCTCCATGTCACATTATGAGTGCACACTGAATTACCCAAGATTTATCTTGAATTTACTTTAATCAGACTTATTCAGACTCTGACTAGTCTGAGTGTAAGATAATTTTTATCTTATGGTTTAAAACTATTTTTTTTTTTTCACTTTATACTTTTGAAATTTCATTTGTATAACCTCTAGAACCTCCTAAATGAATATCAAAAGATTGTTTTAGTAAAACTGTATATTTTACCTTTTATTTTCTCTTCCCTAACACTGTATACAGACTCGGTCTTTTTGACCATCCTTGTAACAAAAGACGTAATTCAGTAATAATCAGACGTTGTGTGTTGCAGTTCAGTTGTTGTAATTTGACACCACATTACTCGAACCATGTCTGCTTTTCTTATTGCCTTAAGTGAGTGTTGTTACATCATAGTGTTTCATAGTTTCTAGAAAATTCGTGGCCTCAGTTGGGCAATGTATATATATAGGCAACCAAGTGAGCACAAGTTAAGTCAGAATATATTAAGATAGTGAAAGTGAAGTTAGCCATTACAGGCAATATTTTAAAGTGAGATTCATAGTTTAATAGAAATAAGAAGAATAATTTGTCTTGTCAGAGGGTGTTTTAAAGTAATTGAACCTGCCTGTGTGGACTTCAACGAAATGGAGACAATTATTTAAAGTTCTGGATGCAACTGTGGTAACATAAGTGAATTTATTGCAGATTGTATAGTAAGAAACAGAATAGAGAAAAATAATTCATCTTGTCAATTGGATTTTAAAGTAATTGAACAGCCTAAGTGGACTTTTGACAAGAAAAGAGAATTGTTTAAGAGTTTTAGTACAACTGTGATATTCTGTAGTGTAAAGAACTTTTTGTACATACGTTTGACTGGTTTTGAATATATTATTTTAAAATGGGTGGATTGTGTGCTGTCCATTTATTGTTCAAATTTATAGCCAACAAGTCACAGACACCTACTGTAAAGAATCCTTACCTATATGAAAACCTGACAGTTTTGTTTCAACAACAATTGCCATTACTTTATGGTTTAACCCTACCAATACGGCTGAGTGTTATCCACCCAGCTCGTAACCACGAAAGTATCCATGAGAGTAATTATACTATGATTTTTGATAATGTACGTGCATCTTTACACGATTTTGCAGATTATTAGTAAACATTACAAGGTTTACATGTGCAAAATATCAGATTTTTAAAATTAAGTTTTAAGATTTCTTAAGTAATGTTTTTATCATGCCTCTTTTGTTTTGACTATCTAACATGCAAATTAATTTTGATTTTAAGATTAAAAATACTTTTGTGAGTCAGAACATTTTCAAATTTCACATGTGAAATCTTTATACCCTCCAGATAATTATCAAATATTTTTTTAGAAAAAACTTTTTATTTTTTCTGTTATTTTAACTACTGTAACTCTGTACGGGTTGGGTCAATTTGACTGACCTTGTAACCACCATAAAAAATTAGGAAATATATATAAATTATGCTTTTTTGTTTTAGAATGACTATAAATTCTAATATAAAAACACAAATGTTTAGCATAAATAGTTTAAATCTCATAACATTATACATTTATATATATTTATTATTTTTATTATATTGACCCTTCAGCCATGTCTGACAACCTACAGAAATTGAATGACCCAGCAGTGCACGTGCACTCATATTAGTGTATCCAGTAATATAAAACTGGCTTTCACAAAGTGATCCATCTTGGCTGTGTTTTAATGGACCAGTATTTCGTAAAATACAGTCACATTTCGGTTATAATACATTATGTATGTATATACATTATTACTATTAACAAATAAGCTCTTAAATTTCAGTTATTTTTCTTAAAACATATAACAGTAAATAAAGAAGTATAGAAAACAATTATCTCTTCTAGTTATGAACTTTGTACTCATTTGCTGCTTGCCATAGGTTGCTAAGCCTTATCAAATTTTGCTCGTGGAGGATGTTAAACGAAATAATTTTTTTTAGGTTTATCTATACATTTTGAAACCTTTAGGTGTACCTTGAGTATTATTTATCTGAATATATCTTTCATTGTTAGAAAGATCATATTTTGCACAAAATACACAAATTTCACCAAGAATGCTAATGCTTTTAGAGAAAAAATATATCAGAACCTATTACATCTATGATGTAGGAGTATGGTGTAAACTAGTCATGATTAAAACCTTTATTTCTGAAGGTAATAAAGTTTATTAATTTTAAAAGAGTTGTTTAAAAAGATATTAGTACTCAGTATTGTACAATGCACTACATTGTTTAAATGATAATGTAGATAGTTTGGATGATTTGTACTAAGTTGTCGAACAAACCATTATCAACCAGGATTAGAATCCTTGCTGGGTGTATAAGAGAAGTATTAAACAAGTAATCATGTATACATACATACATTCATAAACACACACACATATACACATCAGGTTCAGAAGTTTGCAAAATTTTCAATTAGTATTCCCAAAAATCTAGCACTACATCTAGTGAATCTTTACTTAATTAAAATATAGCACTCTATACATCTAGTCTAGCTTTACTTAATTAAAATCTAGCACTCTATACATCTAGTCTAGCTTTACTTAATTAAAATCTAGCACTCTATACATCTAGTCTAGCTTTACTTAATTAAAATCCAAAACTAGTCCAGATAAATAACAGTCAATGTACGCCTACGGCCAAAACTAGTCCAGATAAATAACAGTTAAATGTACGCCTACGGCCAAAACTAGTCCAGATAAATAACAGTCAATGTACACCTACGG
>NW_013669598.1:29303-33470 GCF_000517525.1 Limulus polyphemus
TCTTACCTTATCGCTTCGTATCTAAACGAAAAGAAAGAATTTGCCTTCCAAATATTTCAAAGATGCTGAGAAAGCCACTAGGGGGACATTCTGAGCTTTTGATTGGTTATTTACACATTATAGACAGAAGTAGGTGTACGTAAGATTCTCCAAAAATGTAAAGAGGTGGGTGGGGCCACTGTATTTGATTTGGTAAATATAGTGATATCTCAGCAAATAGAAAAGATAGGAGGTTCTTATTTTAGATTCTCGCTTGTCAATATTGGTAATTTGAGTTCCTATTTTGTAAGAAACTACAGACTTTGTATTTGGGCATCGTAAACATCTAATTTGAACCAATGCTGCATTCAGCATACCATGTGACACACAAAAATTGATATTTAGTGTTTCTTTTTTATTATTTACTTTTCAAATAAGAAATTAACTAATGGATAATACTAAAATTTGAATTATAATCTACAATTTAATAAAAAACTTATTGATATACATTCATAAAATAGTAGTTCAATAAAACTGAATGCAAGTCAACAAACGCAATGACACGGCCTTTGACCCGTGACCCATATATAGATAGGGTTAATCAACCCAACAAATTTAGGTATTATCAAAAGAAAAAAAGAAACTGTCTAAAGAACTATGGGAAAAACTGAATTACTGATGGTTCTTGACCTTATTATCTTTAAGGTAATTATTTGAAGTTTTGTATAATATTTGTATCTAGTGTTTTGTCACTGGAGAAACAAACTGGAATGATACATAATGTTTCGTTACATTTTTGCCCCATTCAGTACTCGTGGTACTTACAGAAAAGTTAATCAACAATTAGATACTTTTTTTTTAATTCTGTTATTATTCTTATTTGGGGTATGACTTTTTATTTTACCTATAATACTAATGAAAAGTTCAGAATTACTAAAGAATCTTTTCATTTCAGGCGTCGTTTTGATTTCCAGTCTCCATCCCGGATGGATCGTAATGTAGAAATGTTTATGACAGTTGAAAAGTCTTTGGTTCAAAACAAATGTCTGTCGTTACCTCACATCTATATTATGCCAGAAATAGATAAGCAGCTTGTTGTTCGACTCAAGGACATAATCAAACGTCATCAAGGAACCATTGCAGAAAGTCCAGAAGAAAGTACACATTTAGTGTATCCTCCATCCTCTAGTGAGAGTTCAGGTTCGTTAGCAATATAAGTTTTTATATTTCTTGTGTATCTGGTAGATTACTTTTAAAACCTATTGTATTGTAGGATCTGTGACTTCATCAATCCACTGTAGTGACTTGATCATTCTTCCCCAAGTATTGTAATAAATATCAAATAGTTATTTTTATATTGTTAGGGCTCCATAAGTATGAATGGATTGAGTTTTTAAACAACGTCTCTCCTAACCAATCAACTTGAGTTATTTATTTACCAGCTAAAAAACATTCTTCTCCTAACCAATCAACTTGAGTTATTTATTTACCAGCTAAAAATAGGTACAAACATAATCAGTCGTGATTAGGTAGGAAAAAAATATTCTTGAAATAAAGGTAAAAAAAACAAATCTTTGTGTGGAAGTTGCAGTAGTAATAACTGACATAGAGAAGGGATGTTATTTTCAGTCTTTTCACGTGCCGTGTTAGTGCGGATGCATGATGTTTGACACTAGAAGTAAATTGTAGTTAATTATTGTTATGTATTTTTCTAAAGAACCATAAAAGTCAAAATAGCTGATTGTGTGTGAATTTTAGTGACTATAAGATTATGTTGTTTATTTAAAGTTGTGTTTATATAACTACCTAATTGTTTATTTATAGTTGTGTTTATAAAACTACCTAATTGTTTATTTATAGTTGTGTTTATATAACTACCTAATTGTTTATTTATAGTTGTGTTTATAAAACTACCTAATTGTTTATTTATAGTTGTGTTTATATAACTACCTAATTGTTTATTTATAGTTGTGTTTATATAACTACCTAATTGTTTATTTATAGTTGTGTTTATATAACTACCTAATTGTTTATTTATAGTTGTGTTTATATAACTACCTAATTGTTTATTTATAGTTGTGTTTATATAACTACCTAATTGTTTATTTATAGTTGTGTTTATATAACTACCTAATTGTTTATTTATAGCTGTGTTTATATAACTACCTAATTGTTTATTTATAGTTGTGTTTATATAACTACCTAATTGTTTATTTATAGTTGTGTTTATATAACTACCTAAAGTATGAGACATGATTTTCATTGTTTCAGAAGAGTGGGTTCGTGTGGTACTGAAACGTGAGCGTTGTGCAATGATTCATTGGTGGTATTACCCAGATAGGTAAGATATTTCCCAGGCAACATTTATTTTATTGCTTAATACTAGAGAATGAGGATATTTTGTAGTTCTTTGATTTTCTGGTTAACTTTGATTTGAAGAAGATATAAGCAGAACATTTTTCGTAAAAAAAAATAAAATGCCTTTGTAAACATCAGTCTTATGTTTTTTTACGTGATCAGCGTTAATAACTAAATTTACTAGATTACATGATAAAAATTAATAATATACAAAACACAGAATGGATGTTAAGTTAACTCTAAAAGATTTATTTTTAAATAATTGACAAAAAAAGATGCAGCTCTGTGTATAAATTAAATTTGTCTGTATTACTTACGTTACAAATGAATACTTATAGCTATGATACGTGGGTCACTGGAATAGATATTGATCAGGAACCCGAGTCTCCTCAGCCACGCTCTGGACCTTATGAGGTAAAGATGCTAGAGCATAACTCAAATTATTCATCAGAAAATATTATTAACTAGAATTAGTAATCTCTAAATTGATGCAGTAGTTTGGGTTTGTTTACTGCTGTTAGGATTAATTTTGTTCTGTAATTGTTCAGGTGATTATAGTGTAATAAGAAAGAGGTATCATTAGAAAGTAGTGTAACTCGTACTAAAACAAGCAGGTAGTCTGTATGGATGTATGGAAATGGACTATTGGTTTTAATACTTCTAATTTATTGGCCTTTAGTTACATAAACTTGCCTGTTTGCCATATAATTTATAGGAAAAAAAATTGTAATGTTTTGGAAAAAAGCTACAGCATTAATGCATTATTTAAAGCCATATTATAAGCTTAGTTTTTTAGTCTCAAAGTCAGAAAGCCTGACACACAAATAAATCATTATTACTATATGTCACTAATGTCAGTGATAGAAGATGTTCTCCAAGTGGTATTATGTGTGTTGTCAGTGATAGAAGATGTTAAGATGTTCTCCAACGGGTATTATGTGTGTTGTCAGTGATAGAAGATGTTCTCCAAGGGGTATTATGTGTGTTGTCAGTGATAGAAGATGTTCTCCAAGGGGTATTATGTGTGTTGTCGGTGACAGAGGATGTTCTCCAAGGGGTATTATGTGTGTTGTCAGTGATAGATGTTCTCCAAGGGGTATTATGTGTGTTGTCAGTGACAGAGGATGTTTTCCAAGGGGTATTGTGTGTGTTGTCAGTGACAGAGGATGTTTTCCAAGGGGTGTGACAGTTTGGTGCTGATTTTGTAGGTTTTGCTAGTTTTCAGTTTATACTTTTCACAATCATTTAGATATATTGGCTTAAGAATGTGATTAATATGCATGTAAAGAGTAGTAATAATTTTTGACACTATGTTCTGCTAGATCAGTTAGATATGTGTCAGAAAGCATTTTGTTAACCTAATCTATTACTAATAGTGTAATAATAAACATGTCCTAGTGATCAACAGTAATCTTGAAGAGAGAGAGATGATAGAACCTGTAAGTGTTTATATAGGTTGTTTTCCCAGATGTCAGAGTATTTTTGATGTGAAGAAGAACATTCCGTTAAAAGTTTTCATATTTTGACTTGAAGATACAATAAATGAAAAACAACAGTTCTCTGAATGCACATTTGGTTTTTAGGTGAATGCCCGTTGGTTGCTTGACTTAGATGAATATAATGAATGGATGAACGAAGAAGATTATGAAGTTGAAATGGACCTAACAGTAAGTTTCTAAATAAGAACATGTTAAGACTCATAAGTTTCTTGCAGCATTGATATTAATGTTACATACAAAATGTTTCATATTGATACAAAACAAACTGTATGAAAATATTAAAATCTGGTATTTATATTTTGTGTGAGGTACAAAGCTGTTTTTGTAATAA
>NW_013669598.1:34214-36296 GCF_000517525.1 Limulus polyphemus
CAAGGGGGCAGGGTGATCAGAAAAAGCATTTTTCAACTGTTTCTATAATAGTATATTAAAGAAGGCGAAGCTGGGGAGTTCAAGGGGCAGGGTGACCAAAAAAAGCATTTTTCAACTGTTTCTATAATAGTATATTAAAGAAGGGTAAGCTGGGTAGTTCAAGGGGCAGGGTGACCAAAAAAAGCATTTTTCAACTGCTTCTTTAATAGTATATTAAAGAAGGCTAAGCTGGGTAGTTCAAGGGGCAGGGTGATCAGAAAAAGCATGTTTTCAACTGTTTCTATAGTAGTATATTAAAGAAGGAGAAGGTGGGTAGTTTAAGGGCCAGTGTGATCAGAAAAAGCATTTTTCAACTGTTTCTATAATAATATATTAAAGAATGGTAAGCTGGGTAGTTGAAGGGGGCAGGGTGTCCAAAAAAAGCATTTTTCAACTGCTTCTATAATAGTATATTAAAGAAGGCTAAGCTGGGTAGTTCAAGGGGCAGGGTGACTAAAAAAAGAATTTTTCAACTGTTTCTATAGTAGTATATTAAAGAAGGGTAAGCTGGGTAGTTCAAGGGGCAGGGTGACCAAAAAAATAATTTTTTCAACTGTTTCTATAGTAGTATATGGAATAAGGAGAAGTTGAAGGGGGCAGGGTGATCAGAAGAAACATTGTTCAGCTGTTAATCATGCATATTTGTTATGGCTAAAATGACATGCAAAATTGAATAAGAATTTAAGTTAAAATAAATGGGTAATTACTAGCTATAAATGTAACTAGTGTTTTAGATGTGAAAGGAAATACACATGATTTTAGGACAGTATTGAAATTGACAGTTGTCTTGTGAGAAAAGCCATTAAAACGAGTTAATTATTAGTTAATAAAAACAGTTTGTTCGGTAGATGAAATCTTTCAAAAACATTGGGTCCTTGGTGGTGAAAAGATTGGGAACCACTGGTCTAGAATATGTGTCTCTTTAAAGATTGACAGTTGTATAGAATACATGTCTCTTTTAAATCTTTTGACATGGGGTTGGTCAATTTGACCGAGTCACGTGACCTTCTGTAATCGTTTAAAGTTGACATAAATTTATTATTTATAACTATATATATTGGGTATATCTTCACGAAATTTGGCAGTCTTTCAGTTAATATTACAAGTCTTTCACATACAAAAAGTCATATTTCTTAGTGAAGTACGCTTAACAAAATAAAATAAAGTTTTGTCTATGAATATATTGAGTATTTGTTTTGCATAGTCTGTGTGCAAAGTAATTTTCATGTTAAAATTAAAAATACTTTTCGTCATCTTAAAAATCTCAAATTTCCTTTGTGTAATCCCTAAAAACCTCCTAAATGCATTTCAAGCATTTTTTTCACTAAATCCTTATAGTTTATATGTTATTTTCTCTACCCTAATCTCAAAATGGGATCGGTCAATTCGACCGATCTCGTAACCACCAAAAAAAATCAAAATAAACCTAAATTAACCTTCTTTTCTTTCTAGTATGACTTCAAATTGTAACATGAAACCACATTTGTTTATCCTAAGTAGCTCTAAGTTCGTAACATTATACATCTATTTATAATTAAATTTTATTGTTTTATTGCCCTTTTTATTGCTCTTTGAACCGTGTCTAACTGCTATATACACCATTATGAGTTGTAAATCACTCGGGGAATGTGCAGCTCACGTTATGCCATTGAATTACATTACCCACGAGCTGCTCGTGTGTGTGCTTCGTGAATTATTATATTATTACTTATTTTATCTAATCTAACCTAAAGAGATCACTATTTTTACATTTTAGTTACTTTTATAATAAAAAATAAACATGAAAAACAAGTAATAAATTTCTTGCCCTCAATTGTCATGGAGAGTTAAGCCTGACTTTTTTAGCAATTATAGTAAAGCACTTAACAATTTTTATTTAATTAAATAATATATCAAAGAATATAGACAAATTCACTTACTTCTAAACATTTTCCTGGCTTTCTAACTATGTGACTAAAAGCCGTTACAAATTCATCCAAGCTAGTCGTTAACTTTCCTACGTTAAATTGACGGTTATCTGTTCAGAACACAATGTTATACAAT
>NW_013669598.1:37256-40885 GCF_000517525.1 Limulus polyphemus
TTCAATAAAAATTTGAATGTAAGACACTAAAACCTTGTGTTATGCACAATAAATGGTACCCATGGAGAAAGGGTTAAAGATTGACCGTTGTCTAGAATACCTGTCTGTTAAAGATTGACCGTTGTATGAAATACCTGTCTGTTAATGATTGACAGTTGTATAAAATACCTGTCTGTTAAAGATTGACCGTTGTCTACCTGTCTGTTAAAGATTGACCGTTGTCTACCTGTCTGTCAAAGATTGACTGTTGTCTAGAATACCTGTCTGTTAAAGATTGACCATTGTCTAGTATACCTGTCTGTTAAAGATTGACCGTTGTCTAGAATACCTGTCTGTTAAAGATTGACCATTGTCTAGAATACCTGTCTGTTAAAGATTGACCATTGTATGAAATACCTGTCTGTTAAAGATTGACCATTGTCTAGAATACCTGTCTGTTAACAATTGACAGTTGTATAAAATACCTGTCTGTTAAAGATTGACCGTTGTCTACCTGTCTGTCAAAGATTGACCGTTGTCTAGAATACTTGTCTGTTAAAGATTGACAGTTGTCTAGAATACCTGTCTGTTAAAGATTGACAGTTGTCTAGAATACCTAATTCTAAACAACGGTCAATCTTTAACAGACAGGTATTCTAGACAACGGTCAATCTTTAACAGACAGGTATTCTAGACAACGGTCAATCTTTAACAGACAGGTATTCTAGACAACGGTCAATCTTTAACTAGACAGGTATTCTAGACAACGGTAATCTTTAACAGACAGGTATTCTAGACAACGGTCAATCTTTAACAGACAGGTATTCTAGACAACGGTCAATCTTTAACAGACAGGTATTCTAGACAATGGTCAATCTTTAACAGACAGGTATTCTAGACAACTGTCAATCTTTAACAGAGCTTGTCTGTTAAAGATTGACAGTTGTATGAAATACCTGTCTGTTAAAGATTCACCGTTGTCTAGAATACCTGTCTGTTAAAGATTGACCGTTGTCTAGAATACCTGTCTGTTAAAGATTGACCGTTGTCTAGAATGCTTGTCTGTTAAAGATTGACAGTTGTATGAAATACCTGTCTGTTAAAGATTCACCGTTGTCTAGAATACCTGTCTGTTAAAGATTCACCGTTGTCTAGAATACCTGTCTGTTAAACATTGACAGTTGTCTAGAATACCTGTCTGTCAAAGATTGACCATTGTTTAGAATACCTGTCTGTTAAAGATTGACAGTTGTCTAGAATACCTGTCTGTTAAAGATTGACCGTTGTATGAAATACCTGTCTGTTAAAAATTGACCGTTGTGTAGAATACCTGTCTGTTAAAGATTATCTGTCTCTCTAAATTAACAGTTGTCTAGAATACCCATCTCTAAACGATTGCCCAAAGTCAGAATACAAACCTAATGAATGATCATATTAACCATCTTAATGTGGGTAAACAAGAGTGTACATGTCACAACTGTTTTAGAGTTTCATTCAGTTTTATCAAACTATGTTATTATCAATGTATGTGAATACACTTGGCATCAAAAGTAGTTAATAAATCAATTTTAATATTATTTATGTCTTAATTTCTTCATTACCAAAGGACATTTTGAAATATGTACCCACTCTTTCCACATCTGTATAACGTGACATTTCTGTGCACTGCCATGCTCATTCTCCATTGTTTTCATCATCTCTTGTTCAAGACAAATTACTCATTAATGTATTGGGTTAATTTTTCTAATTTTTAAAGCATTCAATCGTCTTTGTTTTTGGAGATATAAACCAGAGGGTCAAACCCACTTGCCATGCCTTCCTATTTCATCTTCTCCTTCATGAATTGCCAATAATTCTTTCTGACATTTGCTATTACATCATTTATAACCAGTAGAATGACTTAAAATGCTGCCAGTATATTTTTAGTTATTTTATCTACAGGTTTTAGTTGCTGCCAGTATATTTTTAGTTATTTTATCTACAGTTTCTGAGTTGCTTCTGAACAGCTAAGGGTATTATTTTAATGGACTTAGAAAGCCAGTTAGATTATAATAGTTATAGGACATTGTTTACTTTGTGCATGTTGTTATTTTTATTATTAAATGCATAGTTGGAATAAGTAAAAATTATTTGATGTACTAGTATCCTCATTACATTAAATGCAAACTTAAGTTTTATCAGTGGGCCAATAGCAAAAAAACAAAGCCAAACATAAGTACTAAATTTCTTGTTTTTATGTAGATTTTTTATTTATTGTTATAAAAATAACTAAACATGTAAAAATTAGAAAAGGTTATATTAGGTTAGAAGTTTCTACAATTTATGCTCCCAAGTAGCTTATATGTTATGTTATTTGATGCTGTAATTTGAGCTATACTGTCAACATGTGAATTTACAACTTTGATTTTGGGGGTGTTTGTTAGACACTGTTCAGAGAGCAATAAAATAACATATGTAAACTGTTACAAGTCTTAAGTTAAATAATTGTAATTTTCTGTTATCATCTGCAGTCATCCTAGAAAGAAACAATGGGTAATTTAGATTTACTTCACATTTTTTGTTGTAGTTACAAGGTCGGTAAAATCGATCAACTCCACATAGCATTATAATAGAGAAAATATAAAGTTTTACTTAAAAAAACATTTGATATTCATTTAGGAGGTTCTGGAGATTATATTAAAAGAAATTTGATAACTGCCAGATGAAAAAAAAAGTATTTTTAATCTTAACATGAAAATAACTTTGCACTCAGACTAGTCAGAGACTGAATCATGCTCTAACTTCATAAGTTAACAAACAAATCTTAAGTAAAAAGTCTTGTAATGTTTGTTACAAAGTTATGTATAGTTTCATTGTTATAAGGCTTGTCAAAATGACTAAGCCCATACAGAGAGGGTTAAGGCATAAAAAAATGAAGAGAAAGCCACATTTACCCAGGACCATGTACCATGTTTAATATTTTGATAAATGCTTTAAATTTTTTGAGTAATTGTTTGAATTATTGTCACAAAACTTGTTTGAATATTAATTAGTAAAATCTTGTTGTTGTTTTTTTTTAGGGAAGAAGACAGACCTTTAGATCCAGATACACTTTAGAAGAAGTAAGCAGTTTCGGTTGTTCGGTGTAAAATGTCTAATTATTTTATCTTAATATCGTTGAGTTCAAACTTCATTTTAATGTTTTCTCTTCCTTAGTAAAATGTAATGGTATCTTCAGAAAGCACAAAAAAAAATTCTCATTTATGTTGACATAAATAGTTTTTTTTATAGTATATTTTGTCTGATCATATTTGCTATAGCTGTTGTTCAAACCACTGAATCTGACATCATAAAAGGATGGTAAAGGAGGGTTGTAGTAATAAAACAATTAACAGAGTAGGAAAATCTTGTGAGAAATAAGACAAGATTTATTATGTTTTCAAGAGATACCAGTTTCTTAGCAGGTGTAAACCTATAATCTCAGTTAGGTGGGAAAAGTTTACTGGTGAGACTCCTCAAAGATGAGCAAAAAATGACAGTCGGAAACTATAAAAAACAAGTTTTAGAATTATTTTGTAACATTTATTTAGTGTATGTCACAAAAAATGTCTGAATTAAATATTCTTGAAATAGAGATAGAGGTATTGTTTTTACTTTAATCTGTATCCAAG
>NW_013669598.1:41757-49958 GCF_000517525.1 Limulus polyphemus
ACGTGTATCCAAGAAAACAGGTGCTTAGTGTGAAAGTCTTTGTGCTTGTCTTTCTGTATCATCACAACGTGTATCCAAGAAAACAGGTGCTTAGTGTGAAAGTCTTTGTGCTTGTCTTTCTGTATCATCACAACGTGTATCCAAGAAAACAGGTGCTTAGTGTGAAAGTCTTTGTGCTAGTCTTTCTGTATAATCACTACCTGTATCCAAGAAAACAGGTGCTTAGTGTGAAAGTCTTTGTGCTTGTCTTTCTGTATCATCACAACGTGTATCCAAGAAAACAGGTGCTTAGTGTGAAAACCTTTGTGCTTGTCTTTCTGTATCATCACAACATGTATCCAAGAAAACAGGTGTATAGTGTGAAAACTTTTGGTCTTTACTTTCTGTATCATCACATGTATTTTAGAAAACAGGTGCTTAGTGTGAAATCCTGAGCTAAAAATTAATGTTCCTTCTGATATATTTATTTCTTATGCACTAGAAGCCAATCTAAATGCTTGAAGTTATGGTTTAAGTGCTAAAGTAGGCCCAACATTTGTTGTATAAAGGTTGTGATAGATCTGAAATGCTATTTTACATGCCTCTGATTTTGAATGTCAAAAATTTAAGGGGAGGGGGAGGTAATCAGTTTGATTTAAAACAGAGTTCTGGGCTTCAGTCTCTCTACAAATAAGCCTAATAGTGTTAAAACTCTATTGTTGTATAAGATATTGAATCTTGCTATTTCAGCTTATTTCCTCCGATGGTGAACGGGGAAGAAAAGGAACAAAGAAAAGGAAGCGTTCACCTTCACCTCTGTCTGATAAACGACGAAGGAAAGGGTCTGTTTAGCTCTAAATAATATATTTTGACCTAGAACAGAAGACATTTATAACACCAAAAACTGTTGACTAGGAGTAATGGGTTAATTAATTCTGATGGTTTGAAAGTTTTCATGAAACATTGTTTATAAAAGGTATCATTTAAACTCATAAACAGTGAAACATTGTAACTAAGGATTTTTTAAGTTTACTGAACAGTAAGCAAAAATGTTTCATGGGAAACTGTAACAAGATTGTTAGTTTTAAAGTTTTCTTTTTGTGTTACTTTACAGTATATATGCTTGCTTTAAAGTAGTTTTAACATATGATAGTGAAATGATGTTAAGTTGTACTGGTATTCTATGGGATCAGAGGCGGACGTAGTCCTGCTATTGGCACCAAAAAAAAGTTCCTGCGTGGTGATGATGAATCTGATGACTTAACTAAAGATATGGAAGACCCGTCTCCAGAGCCCAACGTACAAGAAGTTCACTTACCAAAAACTAGTAAGTTTTGTAGAAGAATTGGATGTCGGAATTTCTTAAGAAGAGTGTTTTTTTTATTCTGATCTCAGGATGAAAATAGCAGACTTTGTTTTCCAAGTTTATTTACTTTTTAAAAGCTTTTTTATTTTTGTTTTGCTTACTGTATATGAAAACACCCTAAACTATTATTTATCACATATTTCTTGTCAATAAATTTCAATGTAATGTTAACAATCATTCAAAGAATTTTGAAATAAATTACAGTGAAATATTTATTAGCACATTTATTTAAATGTTAAGCTCAATACTTCTATTAAAAAAAACATATTAGGTGTTATCTTAACGTTAAGCATAATTTGACAGAAACTGCATATTCATTAATATATTTTTTTTCCTTTTAGATACAAACCCCAGAAGTAACAAAGACAGTGAAATGCAGCCTGTTAAAGGAGGAACACTTGCTGATCTTGATGGAAATGAGAATGAAGATAAAGTACATTTTATTTTCTGATAAAACCTTACTTTTCACATTTCACACCAAGTATTCTTCTCATTCACACTTCAAATCCACTCTACCTTGTTCACACGCTGCATCCACTCCAATTTATTTATATTTCATATCCACTCTCCTCTTTATTCACATCCTTTCCTGTCTCACACCCCACCTTATTCAAAGTCAGTATCCATTCCTTATTTAAACTTCACATTCATTCCACCTTATTCTGACTCAACATCCACTCCACTCGTTATTCACGTCCTTTCCTGTCTCACACCCCACCTTATTCAAAGTCAGTACCCATTCCTTATTCAAACTTCACATTCATTCCACCTTATTCTGACTCAACATCCACTCCTCTCGTTATTCACATCCTTTCCTGTCTCGCACCCCACCTTATTCAAAGTCAGTACCCATTCCTTATTCAAACTTCACATTCATTCCACCTTATTCTGACTCAACATCCACTCCATTCGTTATTCACATCCTTTCCTGTCTCGCACCCCACCTTATTCAAAGTCAGTACCCATTCCTTATTCAAACTTCACATTCATTCCACCTTATTCTGACTCAACATCCACTCCACGTCTGCTTCGTATTAACGCTTTACATCCATTCGTTATATGTTTTAGGAGAATAAAGAAGATGGAAAGAGAAGTTCTAGACCAGGAACGCCATCTGGTCAGCACGGATCAGAAAGAAAACATGATGATGGACAAGATGATAGTGTCACAGAACAAACTAATCACATTATCATTCCTAGTTATGCTGCGTGGTTTGATTACAATAGGTACGTGAAAAAAGTCTTCCTTTCAAATATGGGGAACCAGAATAATGGTAGTTTTGAAAGTTTACTTTGGATATTGTAAACAAGACTGCTAGTTTACAGCATGTAAGATGTTATTAACATGTTTAATTTATAGACAAAACTGCTAGTTTACATCTTGAGATGTTATTAACATGTTTAATTTATAGACAAGACTGCTAGTTTACAGCTTGTGAGATGTTTCTAACATGTTTAACGCTCTCAATACAGGCTCGGCCAATTTGACTGACCACATGACCTCTTTGTATTCATTCAGAGTCTTTATAGTCTTTATACCAGTAACTTTTAATATAGAATATATATCTTCACCAAATTTGGCAGTCTTTCACATACAAAAACATCATATTTTTTAGTGAAGTATTTTATATAAACTAAAAAAAAGATTTGTCCTTGAATATATTTAGTATTTGCTTTAAATAGTCTGTATGCAGTGATTTTCATGGTAACATTAAATAGTCCGTGTGCAGTGATTTTCTCAAAAATCTCTAAATTTCTTTTGTGTAATATTTGAAACCTCCTAAATACATTTCAAATGTTTGTTTTCAGTAACAATTTATATTTCATCTTTTATCTTCTCTACCCTAACTCTATGCATAGTTGGTCAATTTGACTGACTTCGTAACCAGCAAAAAAACAAAATAAGTCTAAATTATCCTTTTTCTTTCCAGAATGACTACATATTGTAACATGAAACTACATTTGTTTATGCTAAATAGCTTTAAATTCATAACAGTATACATCTATCAATAAATAAATTTTGTTGTTTTATTGCCCTCTGAACTATGTCTAAATACTATTCGCACCATTATAAGTTGTAAATCACTTGGGGAATGTGGAGGTCATGTTATGCTATATATTATTATTTTTATTTATTCTACCTAATCTAACTAATCTAAAGAGATCACTATTTTTACATTTTAGTTACTTTTATAATAATAAATAAAAAATAAACATGAAAAACAAGTAATAAAGTTCTTACCAATCTTCTTTTTTCTTGCTATCGATTGTCGATGACACTTAACCCTACTTTCTTTACGCTAATGGTAACAATGCACTAAATAATTTTTATTTGATTAAATAATGCACAAAAGAACATAGACTAATAACATGCAAAAAGTAGACAATTTCCCCCAACTCTCGAAATTTTTCTGCCTTTCTAACTATGCAACAAGAACTGTTATAAATTATTCAAGCTAGTTGTTAGTTTTCCCATGGGAATGAACTGTGTATTATAAGTGAAATTGGTGCTTATGTGTTCAGAACACAATATTATACAATACATCATTCAAAAAACCTTGGCTTTCTATTGGTTATAGGTAATATGTAATTAAGCTTAAATGAGAACTATTAACCAATTCTGAATGAGAGGATGTAACTGGTGGGTGTGGCAAGAGAGATCTGATTTTCTATTTGATAACTCTTTAACCAAACAGAATTGAAGGCTATAAAAATTATGATTTGCCTGAGCAATGACAATTTCATTGTGAGTAATTTACATTTAATTCCCTACTTTTTGGAGGGGTGGTAGATAAAATAGAGAAGAATGGATAGCTAGAGAAAATGTTTCATGTGTCACATTAGGAGAAATTCAGGATTTTTGTAAATATTGCCTTGTAGAATTAAAAACTTAAAACTTATTTACTATTAAAATGTGGATTATTAGCTAAAATTTTTTGCTATATTAACCCTTTCGTAACTTTTAATGCAGTAAGTGTATCTTCACAATATTTGGTTACAGTCATTTCATGGTTGTTCTTTGTTGAGAGTCACTGAATTTTTGAGTTGAGAACTAGGTGATAGTCATTTCATGGTTGTTCTTTGTTGAAAGTCACTGAATTTTTGAGTTGAGAACTAGGTGATAGTCATTTCATGGTTGTTCTTTGTTGAAAGTCACTGAATTATTGAGTTGAGCACTAGGTGACAGTCATTTCATGGTTGTTCTTTGTTGAAAGTCACTGAGTTTTTGAGTAGAGCACTAGGTGACAGTCATTTCATGGTTGTTGAGAGTCACTGAGTTTTTGAGTTTAGCACTAGGTTACAGTTATTTCATGGTTGTTCTTGTTGCGGGTCACTGAATTTTTTAGTAGAGCACTAGGTGACAGTCATTTCATGGTTGTTGAGAGTCACTGAATTTTTGAGTTGAGCACTAGGTTACAGTTATTTCATGGTTGTTCTTGTTGCGGGTCACTGAGTTTTTGAGTAGAGCACTAGGTGACAGTCATTTCATGGTTGTTGAGAGTCACTGAGTTTTTGAGTTGAGCACAAGGTGACATTCCCTAGGCTGTCATCACCATGTTCTGACCTCTCACATTGAGGCAAAAGAAAGTTTCGTTACTGATGTTACCAGTAAACATCTGGCTGTGTAATGTTTTATTGATTCCCCATTTTGATTTTCCTAGCTACACCATACAGACTTTGTTTTCTAGCAGTCTCCTTCCCTCTGAATGTTGATGAAGTTCTTACATGGTGTAGAATATGTCAATATCTCACCAGTAGAGTTGTGCTAGATTTCATGAAGAGACTTTTTATGTGAGCCTGTTGGCTTTCTCATTTAGCTTTACTCCTGCAAAGCAAGGCTTTGCATATACATCCGGGTGATGGTCTTACCCTGCAGTTGCTTTGCTTTCTGCCATTTTTCAGGGAGTCATCCACTCTGAATTTTATGTCTATTTGTTGTTATCAGCAATCCGTAGTGAGAGCTTGTTTTATGGCTTCCGACTCAGTCCTTGTGCTGCTTGGGGGAAAAGTTGAATACTCTAAAAGTTTATGAACGTCCAGCAAGCTCTCTCACTATCTCTAGTGTAGAAACCATCTGTGGTTACTGGCTATGATGACAGATGATTGTCTGTATAAGGGTGCTGACATTCTTTTTTGACTTCACCATCTACCCAGTTTCTATATTTTCCTTCTAGACTGGTTACCACATATTCCAGTTTTTTGAGGCACCTTTTAGGTAATCCCTACTTGACTTATGTCACCGTGTACTTAGAATGTCCCAGTAGAAAAGGGTAGTGATTTGATGATGAAATGCACGATCTTTACAAGGTAAGGCTCGAGTGAAGAAGTTTGTTTATTGGTGTTCTGTGATGCTGCCGTGGTCTGTGAGGTGTAATGGGGCTGAAGTAGATCCTATGTTTCGTAATCTTATCTAATCAACAGCTGTGTTAGAGCTTCTGTTGTACATATAACACATATCATTTGGTTTGACTGCCAAGGAGGACTAGATCCATAGTGCAGATGTGGAAGAGAACTGACATGAGGAGCAGTTCGGATATAATCTGATTGTCATCACAACAACTACAACCCATTTTACATACAGTACACTGATGCATTTGATAGAGAGTAGTCTGTTAAACTGAGTGTTTGAGCTTTTATTCTTGTGCATATCCTTGACCATATACAAGTTTTTACCAATCATTTGTTATTTTATACAGTACATTTACTTGTCAGAAAAAGTCATTATTATGGCACTCTTAGCCTCATCTGAAATTAAAATTTATTTAAAGAATTTGGTTGTGAAAATGATTTATAGAAGATTTATTTTTATTGGCAAGAAAATTTTGTTTTAATTGACTAGATATGGTCAAAGCAACCAGTGGATGTGATTTTGTTTTAATTGACTAGATATGGTCAAAGCAACCAGTGGATGTGATTTTGTTTTAATTGACTAGATATGGTCAAAACAACCAGTGGATGTGATTTTGTTTTAATTGACTAGATATGGTCAAAACAACCAGTGGATGTGATTTTGTTTTAATTGACTAGATATGGTCAAAACAACCAGTGGATGTGATTTTGTTTTAATTGACTAGATATGGTCAAAGCAACCAGTGAATGTGATTTTGTTTTAATTGACTAGATATGGTCAAAGCAACCAGTGGGTGTGATTTTGTTTTAATTGACTAGATATGGTCAAAGCAACCAGTGGATGTGATTTTGTTTTAATTGACTAGATATGGTCAAAGCAACCAGTGGATGTGATTTTGTTTTAATTGACTAGATATGGTCAAAGCAACCAGTGGATGTGATTTTGTTTTAGTTAAATAAATAGATATGTTGTTTGTGTAATTTATGTTCTTTTAATAATGAGACTTGCAAGTGGTTGCCCCAAATTAATTTTGCATCCCAGGCATTCTGTAAAAAAGAAACTTTAATCTGTGGTTTTTTGTTTGAACAAATTATGAAAAGAAACTTTACTTTCATTATGTAGTAACAGGGATGTTTTGTCACGAAAGATGGGAGAAGCATTTTTTAAATTTAACCGTGTCTTTAGTACTCTTAAGATTATTTTTTTGAATACAAAAGAGGATAAATTGTAAAAATAATTTTATTTTCAGTATCCATGCAATTGAGAGGAGAGCTCTACCAGAATTTTTTAATGGAAAAAACAAATCTAAAACCCCAGAAGTGTGAGTATAAAAGAATCAGCATTTTGTGTTTGCATGAAATTGAATTATAATGTTATAATTAAATTATGAAGTTAACATAATAGGGTATTAAATAATGAAAATGGAATCCTAGTATCTTAGGAACTCAAGTTGGTATATTTTCTATTCTGTTGGGCTGTTTAATTGTTTATTTGATTAAAGTCATACATGTTTTTGTGGAGAAAACTTTTTTCTAGATGGTTCAATTTGATTATTGGGTTTTGTTACATTTCATTCAATGCAAAATGGTTTTTAGCAATTTTTTTTTCTAAGCCTTGTAGTAATTTCACTTCGTAACTTCTGTTGCATTAATGAACACGTTGCACAGTTAAAGATAAACTAAAATACTTTTAATAAACAAGATACAAGGTTTCATTTAGGTTATTTCCAAACAGATGTTGAAATTATTTCAAAGTATATTTTTTGGTTATTATTATTATTCTTATAAATAATTAGATCAGATATTTGTATCCATTATTGATTGTTATTATCTTCCCTACAGGTATATTGCTTACAGAAATTTTATGATAGACACTTACCGACTAAATCCAACAGAATATGTCACAGTTACTGCTTGTCGTCGTAATCTGGCTGGTGATGTTTGTGGAATCATGAGGTAAGTGGTTACATCTTGGGCTGGTGATGTTTGTGGATCTGTGAAATAAGTGGTTACATTTTGGGCTGGTGGTGTTTGTGGATCTGTGAAGTAAGTGGTTAAATTTTGGGCTGGTGATGTTTGTAGAATCATCGGGTAAGTGGTTACATCTTGGACTGGTGATGTTTGTGGATCTGTGAGATAAGTGGTTAAATTTTGGGCTGGTGATGTTTGTAGAATCATTGGGTAAGTGGTTACATCTTGGACTGGTGATGTTTGTGGATCTGTGAGATAAGTGGGTAAATTTTGGCTGGTGATGTTTGTGGAATCATCAGCTAAGTGGTTATCTCTTGAGCTGGTGATGTTTGTGGAATCATCAGATAAGTGGTTATCTCTTGAGCTGGTGATGTTTGTGGAATTGTCAGGTAAGTGGTTACATCTTGGGCTGGTGATGTTTGTGGAATCATCAGGTAAGTGGTTACATCTTGGGCTGGAGATGTTTGTGGAGTTATGAGGTAATTGGTCACATCTTGGGCTGGAGATGTTTGTGGAGTTATGAGGTAATTGGTCAC
>NW_013669598.1:50772-52645 GCF_000517525.1 Limulus polyphemus
GAGGTAAGTGGTTACATCATGGGCTGGTGATGTTTGTGGAGTCATGAGGTAAGTGGTTACATCATGGGCTGGTGATGTTTGTGGAATCATCAGGTAGGTGGTTACATCTTGTGTGTTTTAAAATGTTGAAGAAAACTGGAAAATTTTACATGATCTAAATATTGTTAATTATATTCATGAGACAATTTGTTTTTGTATCTTTTCCTCTTGACAAAATGTTGGTAATTTTATAAACAGTTTTACTTGTAATTGATGTAATTAGTAGCTCTGTAATGCTTGAGGTGAAAATAATACATTTTATTAATAGGATTCTATTGGTGAAAATGCGTAATGGTAATGTATGACGTGATAAGACTTGATTATCTGGTTTCTCTATTCTAAATATGACTATTTTCGTAAGCTTCAACCGTTAATTATTGGTTTGGGTTTACATTTTTTTAAAATAAACTTTGGTTTCAGTTTCTTGATCCTTACATTTTGTTTGTTGTTGAAGCTACATGTTATTTCTAAAGTTGTCTCATCATGTTCTTGGTCTAGATGTCTCTATGTGTTTAAAGACACTAAATGATGCTATTTATACTCTGCTCTAAATGACACTTAGCTCACATCACATAATCTCGTTCACATTGGGAACAAACATATCTCTAAACAGTGTACCATGAGAAAGTTCTGTATTCACGGCACAAGTTGTAACATCTGGAAATTTGTGGAGAGTTTGATTTTATTTCTCCAAAAATAACTCATTTTACAAGAGGAGTATATATTATTTAAGAAATGATTTTCATCCATCATTAGTCAACGTTTAAGAATATTGTTTAAATGGTCTGTAAGTGAACTATAATGTTCTAAAAGTGTCATTTTGTGTCAGTCTCTCATTTATGGACAAAGACATGAGAAATCAATAATAATGTGTTATCCAGAAATGTGTTATTTTGAAATCCACGATAAAGAGAACTAACATTCTTCTAAGTTTCTTATCACCGTGTTTGGTCTTGATGTGGGATTGTCATTTAGAACAGCATAACATCTGAAGTTTAATACTGGTAATTCTTTAAACATGTGCACATATCTAGACCAAGAATATGATGAGAACAATTTATAGTTCCAATGACAAACAAGAAACCTTGGCCATCATTTAGAAGAATCAGAGTTTTATCTTCATGATTAAATATGTATTCTGTATGCTTCTGAATATTTTCTAGACAAAATATAATGTAATATTGCCTTGTCCTTAACTGCTGAATGACATCAGTGGACTTGTTTTACAAGTGAATATTCAGCATTCTTGTTTCGTTATTATGTCTCTACAAAGTTGTTTTACACTTTAACAAGTTCACCTTTTTTTGAAAGACTAATTTATTTGACAGAGTGCATGCTTTCCTGGAGCAGTGGGGACTTATAAACTATCAAGTGGATGCTGATAGTAGGCCTACTCCCATGGGTCCTCCATCAACGTCTCACTTCCACGTTCTGGTAGATACACCTTCTGGGCTACAACCCATCAACCCACCTCGAACACAGCAAGTAGGTATTATTGTGAGGGAAGTGTGTGAGTTACTGACCCCAAACAACAAGTTGTACTTGTTTTCGTGAGGGAAGTGTGTAGGTAATTCACCTGAACACTAGTAGTAGTAGTTTTGGTGAGGGAAGAGTGTAGGTAACTCACCTGAACACTAGTAGTAGTAGTTTTGGTGAGGGAAGAGTGTAGGTAACTCACCTGAACACTAGTAGTAGTAGTGATTCGTGAGGGAAGAGTGTAGGTAACTCACCTGAACACTAGTAGTAGTAGTTTTGGTGAGGGAAGAGTGTAGGTAACTCACCTGAACACTAGTAGTAGTAGTTTTGGTGAGGGAAGAGTGTAGGTAACTCACCT
>NW_013669598.1:53495-59122 GCF_000517525.1 Limulus polyphemus
GTAGTTAATGTAATCCTTGTACTATACTGTTGTATTAAACACATTAGTGTGTAGTTAATGTGATCCTTGTACTGTACTGTTGTAGTAAACACATCAGTATGTAGTTAATGTGATCCTTGTACTGTACTGTTGTATTAAACACATTAGTGTGTAGTTAATGTGATTCTTGTACTGTACTGTTGTAGTAAACACACCAGTGTGTAGTAAATGTGATCCTTGTACTGTACTGTTGTATTAAACACATTAGTGTGTAGTTAATGTGATCCTTGTACTGTACTGTTGTAGTAAACACATCAGTGTGTAGTAAATGTGATCCTTGTACTTCTTTAGCCAAGTGCAGCTCAGCAAATGCTGAATTTGGATAAAAATAAAGAAAATGGTGACACCAAATCAGAAGAGAAAACATCAACGCCTCCCATTGGTGACAGTTTCGGCTTGAGGCTTGACCAATATGCAAAGAAAAATGCGTACATGAAGGTACATAATTTAATAAAGCTTTTAGCACCACTTGTTTTTATTCAGTTATAATTTATTTCATTTTAAGATTATTACAGTAATTTTCACAAAGTAATATAAGCAATACTATAGTAATCACAATATTAAAGTAATAGTAATAAAAGGTATAATTTCAATAGTATTACAAGTCAAAAAAATATATCATAAAAATTATTTTATTACTAACTTTTTGTCATTAGTTTCTCCCTTGTTCTTATTACCAAGTGATTTGTAGATGTTTTTAAGCTACTAAATGCAGTTGAACTTTAAAAGAGCAAGTAAATCTTAAGATACACATTATAACTGATAGATTATTGGCAGGTAAGAATTTACATAAATATCAGAAATTGGAAATTTAATGGAAGCCTGATATATAGTAGTAATGTTTCTGGAAGCCTTGTATATAGTAGTAGTGATCTTTCTGGAAGCCTTGTATATAGTAGTAGTGATCTTTCTGGAAGCCTGATATATAGTAGTAATGTTTCTGGAAGCCTCGTATATGGTAGTAGTGATCTTTCTGGAAGCCTGATATGTAGTAGTAGTAATGTTTCTGGAAGCCTGATATGTAGTAGTAGTAATGTTTCTGGAAGCCTCGTATGAAGTAGTAATCTTTCTGGAAGCCTGATATGTAGTAGTAATGTTTATGGAAGCCTCGTATGTAGTAGTAATCTTTCTGGAAGCCTGATATATAGTAGTAATGTTTCTGGAAGTCTGATATGTAGTAGTAATGTTTCTGGAAGCCTGATATGTAATAGTAATGTTTCTGGAAGCCTGATATGTAGTAGTAATGTTTCTGGAAGCCTGATATATAGTAGTAATGTTTCTGGAAGCCTGATATGTAGTAGTAATGTTTCTGGAAGCCTGATATGTAGTAGTAATGTTTCTGGAAGCCTGATATGTAATAGTAATGTTTCTGGAAGCCTGATATATAGTAGTAATGTTTCTGGAAGCCTGATATGTATTAGTAATGTTTCTGGAAGCCTGATATGTAGTAGTAATGTTTCTGGAAGCCTGATAGGTAGTAGTAATGTTTCTGGAAGCCTGATATGTAGTAGTAATGTTTCTGGAAGCCTGATATGTAGTAGTAATGTTTCTGGAAGCCTGATATGTAATAGTAATGTTTCTGGAAGCCTGATATGTAGTAGTAATGTTTCTGGAAGCCTGATATGTAGTAGTAATGTTTCTGGAAGCCTGATATATAGTAGTAATGTTTCTGGAAGCCTGATATATAGTAGTAATGTTTCTGGAAGCCTGATAGGTAGTAGTAATGTTTCTGGAAGTCTGATATGTAGTAGTAATGTTTCTGGAAGCCTGATATATAGTAGTAATGTTTCTGGAAGCCTGATAGGTAGTAGTAATGTTTCTGGAAGTCTGATATGTAGTAGTAATGTTTCTGGAAGCCTGATAGGTAGTAGTAATGTTTCTGGAAGTCTGATATGTAGTAGTAATGTTTCTGGAAGCCTGATAGGTAGTAGTAATGTTTTGTTTACAGAACAAAGCAGCAGCAACCATATCCCGAGAATGGACAGAACAAGAAACTTTGCTCCTGCTGGAAGCTCTGGAGATGTATAAGGATGACTGGAACAAAGTGTGCGAACATGTTGGGAGTCGTACACAGGACGAGTGTATCCTCCACTTCCTGAGATTGCCAATTGAAGATCCTTACTTGGAGGATCCTGTTTGTGGTGGGGGAGCTTTAGGTGAGATGTGAGGCAGAACTGGTAGGCACTTTTAGATCATAGGAAAACTTGCTTGGTATTCTTACATATGTCTTTTTGTGTAATGAAAGTTTATAAACATAAAGTATTTTGAATTTACTAGTTTTTTGGTTCCTGTTTAATCACATATTTAACTGTCAAAAACTGGTTAGTTAGTTGTTTTTTTTTAAATGCTGAAATACTGAGTGCGTTATACTTTTATATTATGCTAATTGAAAATATTTATGTTCAGGGCCCTTGGCTTACCAACCAATTCCATTTTCTAAGGCTGGGAATCCAATTATGTCAACAGTAGCATTCTTGGCTTCAGTTGTTGACCCTCGCGTATCCTCGGCAGCAGCTAAGGCTGCCATGGGTGAGTTTTTTTACATTTTAAAGTAGGAATTAAATATGAGGTGATTCCTACACCTGTATTATACCTGTGACAGATAATTTAAAGGTTATGATAAAATCTAAACTTGTGCAAATTGACTATCTTTTATTACAGTGACAGATAGTCTAAAGGTTACAAGAAGATCTAGATGTATGCAAATTGACTATCTTTTATTACAGTGACAGATAATCTAAAGGTTACAAGAAGATCTAGACGTATGCAAATTGACTATCTTTTATTACAGTGACAGATAATCTAAAGGTTACAAGAAGATCTAGACGTATGCAAATTGACTATCTTTTATTACAGTGACAGATAATCTAAAGTTTACAAGAAGATCTATACATATGCAAATTGACTATCACTGCTAGAGAATGTAGTGTGAAGCTAAAGACTACTGCTAGAAATGCAGTGTAAAGCTAAATACCACTGCTATAAAATGTAGTGTAAAGCTAAAGACTACTGCTAGAAATGCAATGTAAAGCTAAAGACCACTGCTAGAGAATGTAGTGTAAAGCTAAAGACCACTGCTAGAGAATGTAGTGTAAAGCTAAAGACCACTGCTAGAGAATGTAGTAAAGCTAAAGACCACTGCTAGAGAATGTAGTAAAGCTAAAGACTACTGCTAGAGAATGTAGTGTAAAGCTAAAGACCATTGCTAGAGAATGTAGTGTAAAGCTAAAGACCACTGCTAGAGATTGTAGTGTAAAACTAAATATCACTGCTAGAGAATGAAGTGTGAAGCTAAAGACCACTGCTAGAGAATGTAGTGTGAAGCTAAAGACCACTGCTAGAGAATGTAGTAAAGCTAAAGACCCTAGCAGTGATCTTTAGCTTTACACTACATTCTCTAGCAGTGGTCTTTAGCTTTACACTACATTCTCTAGCAGTAGTCTTTAGCTTTACACTGCATTTCTAGCAGTAGTCTTTAGCTTTACACTACATTCTCTAGCAGTGGTCTTTAGCTTTACTACATTCTCTAGCAGTGGTCTTTAGCTTTACACTACATTCTCTAGCAGTGGTCTTTAGCTTTACACTACATTCTCTAGCAGTAGAATGTAGTGTAAAGCTAAAGACCACTGCTAGAGAATGTAGTGTAAAGCTAAAGACCACTGCTAGAGAATGTAGTGTAAAGCTAAAGATCACTGCTAGAGAATGTAGTGTAAAGCTAAAGATCACTGCTAGAGAATGTAGTGTAAAGCTAAAGATCACTGCTAGAGAATGTAGTGTAAAGCTAAAAAGCACTGCTAGAGAATGTAGTGTAAAGCTAAAGACCACTGCTGAGAATGTAGTGTAAAGCTAAAGATCACTGCTGAGAATGTAGTGTAAAGCTAAAGATCACTGCTAGAGAATGTAGTGTGGAGTTTTCTTTCTAGTATGTAGTTTTCAACAGAGTAGTCCGTCTTTCCTCTTTTCGTGGATTTTTTGCAAAAGAAAATCCCTCGTTCCTACTGCTTTAGGTTTTTAAACCAAATTTATTAGTATAACCTTTTAGATTTAGTGAAATAAAATATGTGTTTTGTTTATTTCATTTACTGTTCTGTTCATTTTGGTGCAACTTGGTAAGAAAAGGACTTGAAAAAGATTATCGTTTCTGAACTTGTATTAGACAGGCTTAGCTGCTCTGTGTATTGAAACTATATGTCACACAAGATGTTGGTTCTGTATGTTTTCTCTCTGTGTTAGATATAGGACATTTGTGTTTATGTGGTTTACTAAGATTATCATTTCTGACCTTGGCAGCTCTGTGCATTGTTTTTTTAATAAGTGTTTTTAGTTAAACAATTAGGTAAGAATGTCATTCCATGACAGATTTTTCTTGTTCTTTTTCATATCAGAGGAATTTGCAAAGATTAAAGATGAAGTCCCATCAGCTCTCTTGGATGCTCACATACGAAACGTTGAGGCGGCTGCTACAGACGGGAATGCCGACCCAAAAGCTGGACTCTCTGTTACAGGAATTGCAGGTACTGGTGAGAAAGAAGGTGAGCTTAAAGCATTAGTTTTGAACTGAAGTATCCAGAAAACAAAATTTTCTTATTCACATGGCTATTGATGCTACTTAAATGAGATTGTTTTTACAGTTGGTTAGAATGATATTATATAAACTCCCAGTAAATTAGAATTTCATATGAAAGTGTTGTGTTTAGAGATGTTTGTGTTTTGTTTGGAAGTGTTGTGTTTAGAGATGTGTGTGTTTTGTTTGGAAGTGTCATGTCTAGAGATGTGTGTGTGTTTTGTTTGGAAGTGTTGTGTCTGGAGATGTGTGTGTGTTTTGTTTGGAAGTGTCATGTCTAGAGATGTGTGTGTTTTGTTTGGAAGTGTTGTGTCTAGAGATGTGTGTGTTTTGTTTGAAAGTGTCATGTCTAGAGATGTGTGTGTGTTTTGTTTGAAAGTGTCATGTCTAGAGATGTGTGTGTGTTTTGTTTGAAAGTGTTGTGTTTAGAGATATGTGTGTTTTGTTTGGAAGTGTCATGTCTAGAGGTGTGTGTTTTGTTTGGAAGTGTCATGTCTAGAGATGTGTGTGTATTTTGTTTGGAAGTGTTATGTCTAGAGATGTGTGTGTGTGTTTTGTTTGGAAGTGTTGTGTCTAGAGATTTGTCTAACTAGACAAACATCGAAACTTGATTACACCTTCAGAGGTTACTTCAGAGGTAGTCATTAAAACCCTAAAACTTGGTCAGCTTGAGGTTAAAACCGAGGAATAACCTACATGTTCCATCTTTGAAATAACATGTATGTAGGAAGTCTATCTATCTAAAATAGCATATGGGGGCTGTTGTCCTGTCATTAAGTAGAGGGTCATTTGTCTAAAATAGCCAGGTTATGTGGGGCCATAGTTCTGTCTGAAAGTAGTGGGCCCTTTGTCTAAAATAGCCAGTGCAGGTGAGGCCGGTGTCCTGCCTGAAAGTAGTGGGTCCTTTGTCTAAAATAGCCAGTGCATGTGGGGCCGGTGTACTGTCTGAAAGTAGTGGGTTCTTTGTCTAAAATAGCCAGTGCAGGTGAAGTCGTTGTCCTGTCTTTAAGTAGTGGGTCCTTTT
>NW_013669598.1:59844-70229 GCF_000517525.1 Limulus polyphemus
CGGTGTCCTGTCTGAAAGTAGTGGGCCCTTTGTCTAAAATAGCCAGTGCAGGTGAGGCCGGTGTCCTGCCTGAAAGTAGTGGGTCCTTTGTCTAAAATAGCCAGTGCATGGGGGGCCGTTGTCCTGTCTGAAAGTAGTGGGTTCTTTGTCTAAAATAGCCAGTGCAGGTGAGGCCGGTGTCCTGCCTGAAAGTAGTGGGTCCTTTGTCTAAAATAGCCAGAGCATGTGGAGCCATTGTCCTGTCTGAAAGTAGTGGGTTCTTTGTCTAAAATATCCAGAGCATGTGGGGCCATTGTCCTGTCTGAAAATAGTGGGTCCTTTGTCTAAAATAGCCAGTGCAGGTGAGGCCGTTGTCCTGTCTTTAAGTAGTGGGTCCTTTTTCTAAAATAGCCAGAGCATGTGGGGTCTTTGTCTAAAATAGCCAGTGTAAGTGAGGCCGTTGTCCTGTCTGAAAGTAGTTGGTTAGTTTTTGGCCATTTTTCAGTCCATTGTGTGTGTATCACCTTGTGTTTCAATGTTTGTGAGCAGTCTTTCATCTGTACAGTTCTGTGCTTTGTTTAACATTATTGTGATCTACAGGTTATTCCTCTAACCCCCTCAGTAGAGTATCTGGCCGTTGCTGAAAACTTCTAATTGAGACATTTACTATTTATAAAAGTATCTTGTTAGTAGAATATGGATTTATTTTAATACCAGTAATCAGAGCTTCTAAGCTAATTGTATTTTAGACTGAATAACAGAACTGTATAGGGCTGTGGTTTATTAATTAAGCATCATTGTTTCCATGTTAAGAAAATGTAATTAAGACAACATTATTATCATGGTTGTAAACTAATTTTGTAATTACAAGAAACTAAGCTTTTTTAAGTCAAGGCTTTACAACACTGGAATAGGATCTGTAAGAAATTTATTTTGTAAACAATGAACTTTGATGTAGACATATCAGATTCTTGAAGCTGAGAATAGATTATAAAACTTTGATAGCTTTTAATATTAAATCTAACAATTGAGCATTTTTAAAGCTATTGTTTTTAAGCTTAACTGATGCACATAGTAGGTTATAAGTGTTAATAAAACCACTCAAGTAAATTGTGTAAGTATTGTTTCTCTACATATATATTTCAATTTGATTAATACAGAACTCTTGTTGATAAAATACTATTTTGATTAATTTCTGTAGGAGAAGATGGAGAAGAGAGAACAGAAAAAGAACAAAAAGATGATGTCTCAAGTCGACAGGAAGATGAACAGAGTCTAGAGTTGAAGCGAGATAAGTCAGAGCAAGAAAAGGTGTGATGTGTAGTCTCGTATATCCTATTTAAGGCTGAGAATTTTGTTGAAACATGAAATTGCTAACTGTATCAGAAAACTAATTACATTCTTAGTACAGGCAAACCAGTGTTTAATTTTCACTAATTGTATGGGATGTTTATGTAATTTTTTTTATCAACTGTATAAGCCAGCAGAAATGATAATATCATATATGGAGAATTAAAGGTTATGGCATGTGTACATATAATAATAATAATACCACATGTGGAGAATTAAAGGAAATAGCATGTGTACATAGAATAATAATACCACATGTGGAGAATTAATGGTAATAACTTGTGTACATAGAATAATAATACCACATGTGGAGAATTAAAGGTAATAACTTGTGTACATAGAATAATAATGCCACATGTGGAGAATTAATGGTAATAACTTGTGTACATAGAATTATAATACCACATGTGGAGAATTAAAGGTAATAACTTGTGTACATAGAATTATAATACCACATGTAGAGAATTAATGGTAATAACTTGTGTACATAGAATTATAATACCACATGTGGAGAATTAAAGGAAATAACTTGTGTACATAGAATAATAATACCACATGTGGAGAATTAATGGTAATAACTTGTGTACATAGAATTACAATACCACATGTGGAGAATTAAAGGTAATAACTTGTGTACATAGAATAATAATAATACCACATGTGGAGAATTAATGGTAATAACTTGTGTACATAGAATTATAATACCAGTTCTATTTTTGTATTTACACAGACAGAATCAATGGATGTAGATAAAAGTACAGAAGAGAGTAATGATGAGAAAAAAGTAGAGGAGCATACAATTACTGAAGATGGGGAAGAGAGTAAAAGCAGTATAACAGAGGATGATAAGAAAAAAGAAGTTGTGGAGGTCCAAGATAAAATACCGGAGACAGACAGGGATCGTCTGGTTAAGGACTTTCAGCTCTCTACGGCAGCGGCAGCAGCTCTTGGAGCAGCAGCTGTTAAAGCTAAGGTAAGCTTGCTATAGACTTGGACAAATGTCATCAAATGATCTGTGTTTAGTTAAGGTAAGCTGCTATAGACTTGGACAAATGTCATCAAATGATCTGTGTTTAGTTAAGGTAAGTTACTATAGACTATAACAAGTATCATCAAATGATCTGTGTTTAGTTAAGGTAAGTTACTATAGACTATAACAAGTATCATCAAATGATCTGTGTTTAGTTAAGGTAGTTACTATAGACTATAACAAGTATCATCAAATGATCTGTGTTTAGTTAAGGTAAGTTACTATAGACTATAACAAGTATCACAAAATGTTTTATTTTTGGTCAAGTGTCATCAGATGTTTTCACATCTTTAATAAAACCAAGAACACTTCATAATAGTTATCATATGTTTAATAAAACCATGAACACTTCATAAGTTATCAGATGGTTAATAAAACCATGAACACTTCATAAGAGTTATCAGGTGGTTAATAAAACCAAGAGCACTTGAATAATTTTGTAAAGTCTTGTATAAAAGCTTTTTTCACACTAGCTTGTATTTTGAAATGTTATAATGTTAAAATAGTGTGGAATATCTGTCCCCATGTTAACAGATAGGGATTATTTTACCCTTCCAAAAACTAATCACTTCTAAGTTGGATCATAGTCCAAATCCATTTAGCTGTTTTTGAGAAATCTTGCTGACAAACACACACACACACAGGCAGAGGTAATAAAGATAGAACCAGGTTTATAGCTGCTATTTTTTCTAAGTATAGAACAGTAAATAAGAATTTTCTCTTTTCCTTGCTCTGAGGCATCAAGACAGTTATGGAATTATATGCTTCAAAGAGTTGTTCGTGTTATAATGTGTTATAGTGTTATTAGTGTTATAATGTATTTCTAGTGTTATAATGTGTCATTAGTGTTATAATGTGTTATTAATGTTATAATGTATTATTAGTGTTATAGTGTATTATTAGTGTTATAATGTGTTATAGTGTTATTAGTATCATAGTGTGTTATTAGTGTTAGTGTTATAGTGTGATATTAGTGTTATAATGTGTTATTAGTGTTATAATGTGTTATTAGTGTTATAATGTATTACTATTGTTATAATGTGTTATTAGTGTTATAATGTGTTATTAGTGTTATAATGTATTACTAGTGTTATAATGTGTTATTAGTGTTATAATGTATTATTAGTATTATAATGTATTACTAGTGTTATAGTGTGTTATCAGTGTTATAGTGTATTATTAGTGTTATAGTGTGTTATTAGTGTTATAATGTCATATTAGTGTTATAGTGTGTTATAATGTGTTATTAGTGTTATAGTGTATTATTAGTGTTATAATATTCAAAAAGCAAATTTCTGCGTCTCTTGTTTACTAAGGTACTGTAAGTGAGAAGTGACTTCTAATCAAACATACTGTGATTTCTTCCCCACCTTAGCACCTAGCCTCAGTTGAAGAGAGGAAGATCAAATCCTTAGTGGCACTGTTGGTCGAGACCCAGATGAAGAAGCTAGAGATCAAATTGAGGCACTTCGAGGAGTTGGAAGCCATAATGGACAGAGAACGAGAGACCGTGAGATACTTTCTGATGTGTTTGACTTTACACCTTTTCCTATAATATTGATAACTGATGATTATATAAATGTCTCGCTACTTTAACAACAACTGCTTTACTGTTTTTAAGATATAACAGAGAAACTGTTCCTGAATACAATTAGTAGTTATTATGTTCATATTCTGAAGTAATCAAACTTATGTTTCAGTTGGAGTACCAGCGGCAGCAGCTGATTCAAGAACGACAGCAGTTTCACATGGAACAGCTCCGAGCTGCGGAGTTCCGGGCCAGGCAACAGGCTCATGCCATGTTAGCCTCACAACAGGGAGGGTCAGCTCATGGCGACTCTGGCCATGGGGCTGAAACAGCAAGTACCCTGGCAGGTCAGTTATCGAGCCATTTGCGACCCCCCTTTCAGCATACGCGATATGCTTTCGTGTCTCAGACCTCGGCTCCCAGTTCAACCCCTAACATTCCCCAAGGTCCCCAGCCACCCCAGCAACAAGTACAAGCTCCCACCCCTGCAACTGCCTCCCAACTTGTAGCTCCACCTACTGCTTCCCTTAATACTACATCTGCACCACCTTTACTAAACCAACCACCTCCTTTACATGTCCCTCCTGCATCTGCCCAACCACCACAACAAACACCAGTTACTTCCCCTAGCCCAAGTATCCCTCCACAGTCATCTGCTTCCACTCCAACAATGTCACCCAATGTGAGTGCTTCTCAGTACCCCAATACCAGTGTTCCTCCACAAGGAGTTCCTCATCCTCCTCAGATGGCTCCAAATATGGCTCCTTCTTATCAGCTCCAAAGGCCTCATCCTATGAATGTCACTGGCCATTTCTCGCCCCATCATGGCCCTCAACCAGTATCTGGTCAGCCTTCATATCCTCATGACATTCCCCATCATATGCCTCCAGGGGGAGGTTATCGTCATCCAATCCCAAGTAACATACCTCCAGCATCAGGACCACATACCCCAGGTAAGAATATAGTTGATTTTCAAATCTTTAAGTAACATAAATATGATAAGTTACTGTTTCGATAGATAATGTGCCAGAACCTGCCTTTCATAGTGAAGAAATCATAATTATACTTAACTGTTGGAATTTACTGAAACTTTCTCTAGAAGTTTTTAAGGTTTTTACCTGCTAAGAGTTTAAAATTCTCTTGTGGTTTAATTAATGTAGTTTTCTAAGTAGTATGAATTTCACGGTTGTAAAAACTACTGAAATATTAGTCTGAGTATGATTTGTTAATGCCGCTGTGTTTTTATTTGTTCAACCTAACTTGTGATTTAAAATAGACTAATTTATTTTGTCGACACTGAGATAGTTTTGATTACCACACACTCTTAGACTCGTTGTGGCTGTGTAAATCATGGAGTTAACTCATTTCTTTTTGCTTCCTGTTGTACTTAAGTAATTCATGGTAGTGGACACTTTTGACTTCCTGTTGTTTAATCACTGCTATAACCAAATACAACTGTAGTTTGCTGTTGAATCTTACTATCCAAAGAATGTCGGATACCCAATAAGTTTTAGCTTGTATAATTATGGTTGGATAACTAACTCTAATAGTGCAAATGTATAAATGCCTTATACTGATCAGATCCTACTGTATACATCACGAAGACACTGATAGTTACATCGTACAACTCTTGTTATACCATTTCTAGCTCTATGTTATCAAGAGACTGACAGTCACATTGTATAGCTCTGGTTATATTTTACAGATCTTGGCTTTGTAGCTCTACGTTATGAAGAGACTGACAGTCACATCATATAGCTCGTTATATTGTATGGATGTTGGTTTTGTAGCTCTATGTTAACAAGAGACTGACAGTCACATTGTATAGCTCTGGTTATATTTTACAGATCTTGGCTTTGTAGTTATATAACGAGCTATATGATGTGACTGTCAGTCTCTTCATAACGTAGCATACGGATGTTGGTTTTGTAGCTCTATGTTATCAAGAGACTTAGTCTTGTCGTTGGCTCCTTTACTATATTGGACATTTTAGTAGTGACACGTTATCAAGAGAGGTACAGTCATGTCATGTAATTCTGCTACACCATGAGACAGATTTCTATCTACTAATTATTATTATTTCCCAAAGTGTAAGACCTTAGAAATATATAAGTAAATTAAAGTTAATTTGTTGTAAACATAGTTGCTAATTGTAATTTCATTGTTACATAGTTTAATCCTTTGTTGCATGGTTCAATCTTTTAGCCGTAAATGCTTTTCAAACTGTCTTTTATTGTACGGTTTTTTCCCTACTTCCATGTAATTTTTTAAGTTAACGTTTTATCTTATGACACTAATTAAAGTATTGCAATTTATCATTACAAGTTGTTGTTTTACCCTGTGTCATATAATTGTTGACAATTACAGGCACGAGTATTTGTAAGTAGTGAATAACTGTTGCCTAGATTTTGTTCGTATAGTTGTGATAAACTTTATTTTAATCTGTGACTGAAGTGCCTGATTTCTAGTTATGTACTTGTGTTTTAGTATCTTTATTTAAAAATTCATAACAGCAGCATGATGATTCACATACAGCTGTCAAATTGAGCTAATTATACTTTCAACACACTCTTGCCTGTAATTGTCCATAAGTTTGATTTAATTTTTTTTCCATCCACTAACTGGTCTTTCTTTTCTTTCTCCTTCTCTCTGCACTGCAGTCCTGAACCTGGTCACAATCTCAGTAAGAGTTTTCTGTCCAGATTTTTCCTGATAATAACTTCTGCACTCATCCTGTGTTTTCCTAATTAGTGTAGATGTCATATTTATCCACTGTAGTTTAAATAGAGAGTTAACTGATGCACGAGCTGTTTCTGTGACTCTTGCTTGCACAGAATTTATATTTCAGTTTTTTGTTAAAATATATGTGTAAAAGAAGTTTATTGTTTATGTTTTAACATCTTGCATGGAAGATTAAAGAAAGCATGTTTAAAATATTAATATTAAAACATTTGTCTAGAGCTTCACTCATGAGTTCTTTTATAGTTTATACAGATAATTTTTGCTGAAAGTAAAAAAAAATATTTTAGAGTAATTATTTGGAAAGACTTTTCAATGAATAACCTACATTGAAGTGGGCCTGATATCAATAAAAAATGTTTTGAGTCAATAAAATGTACTTGCAGATAGCAGTGTCGGTGCCATAGTTTACTTGGAAGTCATTCCACTTATGATTTTGTAAAGTCTTTCTTGAAACATAATATTTCTTTATAAAAAGTTTATAATTTTTTTCATTGTAAGCTACAGGTAATGGCCAAAAAATGGAAACACCAATGTAAAGTCACATAATAGGGCCTGTATGCACCATGGCATAGAGTCTACCAACTTCTGGAATCCTGCAGGAGGAATGTGACACCACTCTTCCATGAGAAAGTCAAATATCTCACGCCTAGTTGATGGAAGTGGAAAACACTGTTTGAGGCGTCATTCCAGAATATCCCATACATACTCGATTGGGTTCAAATCTGGATAACATTGGTATCATACTCCTCAAACCATTGAGTGACTACTCGTGCTCTGTGGACAGGGGCATTGCCATCTTGAAAGACACCCCCTCTCTGCAGGACAGAAATGCTGTAACATGATCACTCAGTACCATTAAGTAAAGATTGGCATTGACCTTGCCTTCTAAGGGTATAAGTGCACCCAAACTAGCCAGAAAATGCACCCCACACCATTACGGAACCACCAGCACCCTTCATTGTTAGAACCAAGCACTCAGGGTTGTAGAGTTTTTTAGGTTGGCACCATACGTGCACTCGTCCATTTGTTGAGAACATGGTGAAGTATGAATCATCTGACCGTATCCCAGTGCTCTTTGCACCACTGGATGATCCGTGCATTGCCAAGTGTGATGAGCAGTTTGTGCACTGCAACCCAACCATGGGATCCCATTCTGCGGTGTTCTTGGTGGACGATTCTTAATGAAACTGGCTGCTCTCACCCCAGGTTGAAATTTGCAGTCAATTATCTGCGGTTTCTCACCTGTTTTGCCTTGCAGTTCGAATTAATGCATGGACATCACAATCCTGGAATATGTGCTTCTGCCCACTGTTGCCCTTTGCTGATGCTGTCTCTCCCTCGGAGTTCCATGTTGACATCACCTTAGACACCGTTGCTCGTGAAACATCAACAAGTTGAGTTGTCTTGGTCACTGAAGCTCCTGCCAAACGGGCCCCAACAATCACCCCTCTTTCATAGTCACTGAGGTCTCCTCTTGCAGCCATGCTAGCCATGATTATAGGCAACCAGGCCTGTTCAGCATTTTGATACATGACCCTATGCATGTTGGGATATTATTTACTTAATTACTGGATGAGCCACACCTATGTGGTAGCCTCTGCATTGCATATACTTGTTGTCCCTCATTTACCTAGCTGTTTCCATTTTCTTTGTCCACTACCTGTACATTGTCTGTTTTAAGTATAAAATAGGTTTGATGTACTTTATTTGAAAGAGTTTTTGTGTATAGAGAAGTCTTCTTGATATTCAGTCTCTGTTCAAAGTTAATAGGTGAGTATTTTGATAAACTTTATTCAGTTTTTCAAGGGTGATAAGTGTTTCATTTTCAGAAAGATTCCCAAAACGCTAATGGGTTCAGACACTTTTAACTGTTCTCTATTCTCGAGAAAGCTCTTCTTTCCTTCACCAGTTTCTATCAGTTAAGTTACAGTTTAACACTTTTCAATTTTCTCCCTCCATCAATAAACTTAGAGTGTAACACTCCTCAGTTTTCCTCCCTCCAGCAGTTAATTTACAGTGTAATACTTCTCATTTTCCTCCCTCCAGCAGCTAATTTACATTGTAACACTTCTCAGTTTCCTCCTCCAGCAGCTAATTTACATTGTAACACTCCTCAGTTTCCTTCCTCCAGCAGCTAATTTACATTGTAACACTTCTCAGTTTCCTTCCTCCAGCAGCTAATTTACAGTGTAATGCTTCTCAATTTCCTTCCTCCAGCAGCTAATTTACATTGTAACACTTCTCAGTTTCCTTCCTCCAGCAGCTAATTTACAGTGTAACACTTCTCAGTTTCCTTCCTCCAGCAGCTAATTTACAGTGTAACACTTCTCAGTTTCCTTCCTCCAGCAGCTAAGTTACAGTGTAACACTTCTCAGTTTCCTTCCTCCAGCAGCTAATTTACAGTGTAACGCTTCTCAATTTCCTTCACCATAGTCTGTGCCACCATCATTCTTTAGGCTTCTAATTTACCATAAAACTATTCTTAGACCTGAAGTTTTTATTCTAATACTGAATGATCTGTTATCCTTGAAACATGGTGTATTACTGATTTGGAAGATGGAACCAATATCAATACATAAAGAAAGTAAAAAGCAGGGAAATGAAGCATTATCTGAATATTCTGTTACCATAGAAACTCCCTCAAATATCTATCCAGTGTTACTACTAAGATTGAGATATTTTAACTATTACTAAAACTAAAAGCTACAGTTTAAACATCAAAAGTTGGTGAAGCATTAGAAACTAAAAGGCTTAGAATTTGTTATTGAAATCATGTAAATTTAGGCCTATTGGTATCAGTAAAACTATCAAGTTGCAGATCATCCCAACAACCTTAAACTTGATGTTTTGCTTCTCTCAAAATATCTGAAATTACTGTATATTTAAGTTGTTTGTAGAGTTAAACTATTAACTTCTAGTACAACTATTGGTGAATGATACTAAATAATCAGTGCGGTTACTTCAACTTCCAGTTTTTATAGAATAGAGGTTTGTTTTATTCATAAGCTTCTTGCTAGCCTTGTAACTGTAACAAATAGTCCTAAGAAAGATATAATCAACTAATACTATGCAAGTTTTAAGTCATGCAATACAGATATTTGTTGGTTACAGTGTGCATTTTGCTAAGTTGGAGTCTTTGACTTGGAGTTCTCCAAACATTTACAGGCTGTAACTTGCCATACTGTTGCTACATGTTTAAATAATACACAAGTTTTGAATCGTATAAGTTACAGCAAAGTTGATAAATTTATCATGTGTCGTAGTGAGTCTGCAGTTATTGTGACTATTAGCATATTTGTATTTATTACTGTTTACAGCTAGCAACATTTTTAAAACAGCAAAGCAGTAAATGTTTTACAACAATTTTCTTTTGGAAATCTTTAAATTAGAATAATTATTATTTTCATAGCTATGCCACCTTTAAGTTCTCCTCATCCAAATCCTACTCAACCACACCCACCTCCACCCATGAGTGGTGACCAGAACTCCGTGACAAGCCCTTTTCCACCATCGAGCCAGATGCAAGGTAGGAAGCATTATTATTGTGGAGGTCATGTCACAATCAAAATAATCACACTTCTCTTGAGTTTTGTACCTTATTGGATGTAACTCAAAATATAACCCCTATTGTGGAGGTCATGTCACAATCAAAATAACCACACCTCTCTTGATCCACTAAGGTACAAAACTGTGACATGACCTCCACAATAGGGGTTATATTTTGATTTACAAATCAAAATAATTGCACTTCTCTTG
>NW_013669598.1:71229-77073 GCF_000517525.1 Limulus polyphemus
ATAGAATCTTTGTTAGACTAGCCTGCTTCTCACTTGTTACATGTTCATTTTCTTGTGATATAAAACATTAATACAAGTATTGAATCTTCATTAGCCTAGCCTGCTTCTCTCTTGTAACATGTTCAATTTCTTGTGATATAAAACATTGATACAAGTATTGAATCTTCATTATTCTAGCCTGCTTCTCTCATGTAACATGTTCAGTTTCTTGTGATATGAAACATTAATACAAGTATTGAATCTTTGTTAGACTAGCCTGCTTCTCACTTGTAACATGTTAAATTTCTTGGAATATAAAACATTAATACAAGTATTGAATCTTCATTAGCCTAGCCTGCTTCTCTCTTGTAACATGTTCAGTTTCTTGTGATATGAAACATTGATACAAGTATTGAATCTTCATTAGCCTAGCCTGCTTCTCTCTTGTAACATGTTCAGTTTCTTGTGATATAAAACATTAATACAAGTATAGAATCTTCATTAGCCTAGCCTGCTTCTCTCATGTAACATGTTCAGTCTCTTGTGATATAAAACATTGATACAAGTGTTGAATCTTCATTAGCCTAACCTGCTTCTCTCTTGTAACA
This sequence comes from Limulus polyphemus, assembly GCF_000517525.1. Taxonomy (NCBI): domain Eukaryota; kingdom Metazoa; phylum Arthropoda; class Merostomata; order Xiphosura; family Limulidae; genus Limulus; species Limulus polyphemus. The sequence goes on from NW_013669598.1 coordinate 71,817, forward strand.
TGTTCAATTTCTTGTGATATAAAACATTAATACAAGTATTGAATCTTCGTTAGCCTAGCCTGCTTCTCTCATGTAACATGTTCAGTTTCTTGTGATATAAAACATTGATACAAGTATTGAATCTTCATTAGCCTAGCCTGCTTCTCTCTTGTAACATGTTCAGTTTCTTGTGAAATTAAACATTGATACAAGTGTTGAATCATTGTTAGCCTAGCCTGCTTCTCTCTTGTAACATGTTCAGTTTCTTGTGAAATTAAACATTGATACAAGTGTTGAATCATTGTTAGCCTAGCCTGCTTCTCTCTTGTAACATGTTCAATTTCTTGTGATATAAAACATTAATACAAGTATTGAATCTTCGTTAGCCTAGCCTGCTTCTCTCATGTAACATGTTCAATTTCTTGTGATATGAAACATTAATACAAGTATAAAATCTTCATTAGCCTTGCCTGCTTCTCACTTGTAACACGTTCAGTTTCTTGTGATATAAAACATTAATACAAGTGTTGAATCTTCATTAGCCTAGCCTGCTTCTCTCTTGTAACATGTTCAGTTTCTTGTGATATAAAACATTGATACAAGTGTTGAATCATTGTTAGCCTAGCCTGCTTCTCTCTTGTAACATGTTCAGTTTCTTGTGATATAAAACATTAATACAAGTATTGAATCATTGTTAGCCTAGCCTGCTTCTCTCTTGTAACATGTTCAGTTTCTTGTGATATAAAACATTAATACAAGTATAGAATCTTTGTTAGACTAGCCTGCTTCTCACTTGTTACATGTTCATTTTCTTGTGATATAAAACATTAATACAAGTATTGAATCTTCATTAGCCTAGCCTGCTTCTCTCTTGTAACATGTTCAATTTCTTGTGATATAAAACATTGATACAAGTATTGAATCTTCATTATTCTAGCCTGCTTCTCTCATGTAACATGTTCAGTTTCTTGTGATATGAAACATTAATACAAGTATTGAATCTTTGTTAGACTAGCCTGCTTCTCTCTTGTAACATGTTCAGTTTCTTGTGATATAAAACATTGATACAAATATTGAATCTTTGTTAGCCTCGCCTGCTTCTCACATGTAACATGATCATTTTCTTGTGATATAAAACATTAATACAAGTGTTGAATCTTCATTATACTAGCCTGCTTCTCTCTGGAGTTTAGTGGTGGGCCACAGTGACGAGTGTCCTCCACCACAAGTCTCTGGACAATAATAATTTTTACTCTTCCGAAACCATTGTGAAGAGAGGCAGGAATGGATGTCTGTGATTTGAGAAGGGTGCTAAATAATTAGCATTAATATTGAGCATGGAAACTGTGTTTGTTCAGGGTTGTGTATACAGTATAACATCAGCTGTTGTTAGGTGGTCAGATTTTGTCTGTCTGGATGTATTCTTTTGTTAAACAGTCAAGTTTTGTCTGTCTCTATGTGATCTTTTGTATGTTTACTTCATATTTTGTCATTAATATTTATGAAGACATAAATGTGGAAGCTTTCACCTTAAAGCTTTGCATTATTATTATTCAAACACAGATTTTCTGTTGTTTAATACATCTTTGTTCACACACAGATTTTCTGTTATTTAATACGTCTTTGTTCACACAAAGATTTTCTGTTATTTAATACGTCTTTGTTCACACACAGATTTTCTGTTATTTAATACATCTTTGTTCACACACAAATTTTCTGCTATTTAACACGTCTTTGTTCACACACAGATTTTCTGTTATTTAATACGTCTTTGTTCACACACAGATTTTCTGTTATTTAATACGCCTTTGTTCACACACAGATTTTCTGTTATTTAATACGTCTTTGTTCACACACAGATTTTCTGTTATTTAATACATCTTTGTTCACACACAGATTTTCTGCTATTTAATACGTCTTTGTTTTTAATTAACAAATTCAACCTGTCTAGAACTCTTAATGAGCACAAAACAGTTATGAACTATATGGTATTACTTGCAGGGGGTGGAGATCTAGGAGATACAAGCTCTTCAGAACAACTACCACCATCTCCAGCAACCTCCAGCCAATAACTTCCAGGCTGTTCACCAAGTGGCAAAAGATCTTCATAGTTATATTTTAATCTAAGGTTCTTCACAACACGTGCATTTAATTTTTTATGTGACCTGAGATGCACTATGTAACTGCAGTAAAATCATTATTTACAACATGATCATGTTTTATTGTACTGGAAAGAATTCTTGTTAGATTTGATATCTACTAAAATCTTGAATCATTCCTGTTCAGGGGAGATTTATAAACAAATGTTACTTACATTTTAACTTGTATCCGATTCAGTTGGTCTTATTTGATTTTTGTGAACTACCAGTATTTTCTGTACGCTTCTTACTCAGAAATTTTGTCTCCAGTTTCATTTAATGTAAACTAAATCATTTGGGTTTAGATATTGTACTATAGCTGTATGGATTTGGTATTCATTCTCAGTAACCCAGCTTTGACCTACCTATTCTGAGGTGATTTCACTGAATATGTCTGGAGTGTAATGGAGAAATGAGGGAAGTATTTACAAACATGCTTTAATTGATTGTATTAGATGTTCAGTACTTCACCTTGGCTTACAGAATACGAATTATTTATTTCAAACTTTGTATTATTAAAGTTTCAGAACAGTGGATGAATATAGTACCATGGTAAGGTTTATCATATCTTAGGTTGAAAAAAACACACAATTACTTGGTTTCATTATGTATGTTCATTACTTCATTCTTAAAATACGTTTCTTTTTTTGAAGAGGTTAGTGATAATACTTTAACAAAAATTTAATGTGTCAGAACTTTTACTGTTCTGAACTTGTATCCAACATAATACCAAACTCTTCAGTTGAGGTAGGTGTGTTGTGACTTAGTTCTGTTCGTGTAGTTTCTTTATTTCTTCATAAAGAGTGAATAAAGTATTTGTATGAATTTTGTGCTGGATTTGATTTTAAAAGTTATGTAAAGATTGAAGATAACACTAAAAACAGTTCAGAACTTTATATACAAACTGGATGGGTAGTTACAAAAATCATGTTTCTTACCCAACCCTATTGGACACTTTTCATGGCTACTTACCCAACCCTATTGGACACTTTTCATGGCTATTTACTCCACCCTATTGGACACTTTTCATGGCTTCTTACTCAACCCTATTGGACACTTTTCATGGCTACTTACTCCACCCTATTGGACACTTTTCATGTTTCTTACTCAACTCTATTGGACACTTTTCATGTTTCTTACTCAACCCTATTGAACACTTTTCATGGCTTCTTACTCAACCCTATTGGACACTTTTCATGTTTCTTACTCAACCCTATTGGACACTTTTCATGGCTTCTTACTCCACCCTGTTGGACACTTTTCATGTTTCTTACTCAACCCTATTGGACACTTTTCATGGCTTCTTACTCAACCCTATTGAACACTTTTCGTGGCTTCTTACTCCACCCTATTGGACACTTTTCATGGCTACTTACTCCACCCTATTGGACACTTTTCATGTTTCTTACTCAACCCTATTGGACACTTTTCATGGCTACTTACTCCACCCTATTGGACACTTTTCATGTTTCTTACTCAACTCTATTGGACAATTTTCATGCACAAGTTTATACAAAAGCACTGTCATGCCTTTACAAGATTTCTTTTTCTTGTGATTAATATTTTATGCGATTATAACATGATCATAAACATTTCCTTGGATGTTCTTTTAACATACTCCCTTTCCCGGAGTTTCACATTTATTTACTGTTGGTAAATAACTTAGGTATCAACATTCTGATACTTCCTGTAAACAAAAAGGACTTCGTTATAACTACTGGTCTTTCTTCACATTATGTATTTGAATAACTAAGAAGAAAAAAGGGTAGCCCATCCCACTGGACCTTCTTTATAAATATATCCACGATTTGACACAAGATTTCGGTTTTAACAGAATGAATAAAAAAGTCATTAAACAACTATTTTAACAAGATAATTCTAGGAATGCTTACATGTGGACGTACATAGCATTCGAAATCTGTACCTACTTGTTTTTGTATACATTTCTTAGTTACTCAGATTGGTACACTGACTAAACTAGAGGAAAAAACGTTACTTGCTTAATTAGAATAAACTGGAGCTTTAAAGCATGAACGGTTATGTTACAAAATGTCAGTGATGTTTTTATCAACACGTCCACATTTGAAACCTTGATATCAATCAACTGCCAACGAAACGTCATTGAACGAGCCCGAAATGTCCGATTTATCTCTACTTTCGTCGTACTCGGATTCTCATGATATGATTCCTGACAGCTGTTATCACGAGCCGGCGAATGTGTATTTTAGATCTTACAATTGGAATGTTATTGTTCCATTAGAATCAAAACATATCTTGAACTTACAGTTTACTCACGTCCAACGTTTTTCATCTCTAATCTCCAGTGTTTCCTTCACTCTGGCGAAATCCTAACGTGTATTATCACATAAAGTATAAACCTGGTTTTCAGGGGGACACTGGCTGTCTTCACCGAGTTAAAGTTTTTTAGTCGTCGGGGTTGCACATATCAACTTTGTTATGAACTATGACGAACAGTTTTTTCATCCTTGTACAGAAGACAGAGGGTCGCGATGACCAAAACCCGAACGCGGAGTCTTTTAGTTTGTCCAGCTGACAAATACTGGTATGGACGTTGCTTATGAACGTGTTATCCAAAACTCTGATAACTAAACGTCGAATATACAGGGTGGGTCATGACAAACCCCAGTACAAGAATATTACGCTCACAGTGCCAGGTTTTGAGATATATAGTATAAATATTTCACTAAATAAACAACCCTTACAATGCCAGGTTTAGGGGTAAATAATATAAATATTTCACTAAATAAACAACCCTCACAGTGCCAGGTTTAGGGGTAAATAATATAAATATTTCACTAAATAAACAACCCTTACAGTGCCAGGTTTAGGGGTAAACAATATAAATATTTCACTAAATTAACAACCCTCGCAGTGCCATGTTTAGAAGTATACAATATAAATATTTCACTAAATAAACAACCCTCACAGTGCCAGGTTTAGGGGTAAATAATATAAATATTTCACTAAATAAACAACCCTTACAGTGCCAGGTTTAGGGGTAAACAATATAAATATTTCACTAAACAAACAACGCTCACAGTGCCAGGTTTAGGGATAAACAATATAAATATTTCACTAAATAAACAACCCTTACAGTGCCAGGTTTAGGGGTAAACAAT
>NW_013669598.1:77521-90881 GCF_000517525.1 Limulus polyphemus
TGTATTCTTCGGACCAGTAACTGATGAAGTAGGACAAGACACGGTGACCATCAATAGACGAGATGTTGTGTATTCTTCGGACCAGTAACTGATGAAGTAGGACAAGACACGGTGACCATCAATAGACGAGATGTTGTGTATTCTTTGGACCAGTAACTGATGAAGTAGGACAAGACACGGTGACCATCAATAGATGAGATGTTGTGTATTCTTTGGACCAGTAACTGATGAGGTAGGACAAGACACGGTGACCATCAATAGATGAGATGTTGTGTATTCTTTGGACCAGTAACTGATGAAGTAGGACAAGACATGGTGACCATCAATAGACGAGATGTTGTGTATTCTTCGGACCAGTAACTGATGAAGTAGGACAAGACACGATGACCATCAATAGAGGAGATATTATGTATTCTTCGGACCAGTAACTGATGAAGTAGGACAAGACACAGTGACCATCAATAGACGAGATGTTGTGTATTCTTTGGACCAGTAACTGATGAAGTAGGACAAGACATGGTGACCATCAATAGACGAGATGTTGTGTATTCTTTGGATCAGTAACTGATGAAGTAGGACAAGACACGGTGACCACCAATAGATGAGATGTTGTGTATTCTTCGGACCAGTAACTGATGAAGTAGCACAAGACATGGTGACCATCAATAGACAAGATGTCAGTAGTTGGTGTTTTTTGGCACATTGTCCAAAGATTGTAATGTGTGAAAAGGATGCTGATCGGAGTTTCACGTCATAAGCCCAGTTTGTGTATTGTTATTGAGAGTTGTGTGTATTACACGTTTTTGCACAAAAGTTTTAATATTTCCTGCCTAGTTTCTAAATTAAAAGATGTATAAGATTATGACAAACCGATAACTTTACATTTTACCTTATTTGTTACTGAAATATTCCATTGATTCTGTAACATCTAGAAAGCTAGTTATGAAAACAATTTTATCTTTTCTATTTAAGAGTTTACAAATAAAACAAACATTTCTAACATCACATTTTCTAGGATGGAAAGAACTAATTTTATATGTATCAGTTAGATATCAATTAGAACCACCAGGCAATATTACAACTGTTTATGTTTTTGGTGATACATTGGATACATTGTATTTTTATGGTATAATTGTATATATATGAAGGCACTGGTATCATGTCTAGCTGAAGTAACCCTAGTTACATGAAGGCACTGGTATCATGTCCAGCTGAAGTAACCATAGTTACATGAAGACACTGGTATCATGTCCAGCTGAAGTAACCCTAGTTACAGGAAGACACTGGTATCATTGCCCAGCTGAAGTAACCATAGTTACATGAAGACACTGGTATCATTGCCCAGCTGAAGTAACCATAGTTACATGAAGACACTGGTATCATGTCCAGCTGAAGTAACCCTAGTTACAGGAAGACACTGGTATCATGTCCAGCTGAAGTAACCCTAATTACATGAAGACACTGGTATCATGTCCAGCTGAAGAAACCCTGGTTACATGAAGGCACTGGTATCATGTCCAGCTGAAGTAACCCTAGTTACATGAAGACACTGGTATCATGTCCAGCTGAAGTAACCATAGTTACATGAAGACACTGGTATCATGTCCAGCTGAAGTAACCATAGTTACAGGAAGACACTGGTATCATGTCCAGCTGAAGAAACCCTAGTTACATGAAGACACTGGTATCATGTCCAGCTGAAGTAACCCTAATTACATGAAGACACTGGTATCATGTCCAGCTGAAGAAACCCTGGTTACATGAAGGCACTGGTATCATGTCCAGCTGAAGTAACCCTAGTTACCTGAAGACACTGGTATCATGTCCAGCTGAAGTAACCATAGTTACATGAAGACACTGGTATCATGTCCAGCTGAAGTAACCATAGTTACAGATGGTTAATTGATTATCCATTTGATCTATACTTTACCGAACATTCAGTTTACGAAACTCAATATTCCTTCCCTTCCGGCCTCCCGGTGGGACATCGGTAAGTCGACGGACCTACACGCTAAAATTCGAGTTCGTTTTCCTGCGGTGGACACAGCAGATAATCCAAAGTGGTTCTGCTCTAAAACAATCAAACTTTACGGTCCGTCAACACCTAACTTTTATTCTAAAAATTAATCACTGTTTTGTCAGTTTTTTTTTTGTTTTGTAATCCATAGTGTTAAAAACGCGACCTATTGGAGTGTTTATAATTAAATAAAGTAATTCAAATGTGATACAGGCGGTCTCTAGCCCGTAACTAGCAGTATTTAGAATGGTTTGTGTGGCTGGACATTGTCTGCTGTCAGTTAACTCTGATACAGGTGGTCTCTAATCAGACAATGTCTAGCCACACAAACCATTCTAAATACTGCTAGTTACGGGCGTCAGTTAACTCTGATACAGGTGGTCTCTAGCTCGTAACTAGCAGTATTTAGATGGTTTGTCTGGTTTAACATTGCCTGATGTCAGTTAACTCTGAGATAGACATGCGTGGAGACCGAAAGAACGTACCACAGTCCGTCAACGCCAGTAAGTCCTTTCGTATTGAGGCACTATTAGCACGAGAAGACCCCATGAAGCCTCCTCGGTCCAACCCAAACCTAGACAGGAAACCCGAGTTCCAGGGATCGCACGTGCATATATCAGGTCCTCAGAATGTTCGTAGTAATTCAATAAATTTCAACCCAACGAGTAAGCTTGTCGGTCAACAGCAATCTCTTGACCTTGCGTCACTAGCTGTTACTATATGGTCAAATAAAACGGACTCAGAAACCCAATAGATAGTACATAATTTTGTTAATACCTTGCTGGGAAGGAGGAGAAACACTCAATAGAATACCACGTTCGATTACTGATAAAATGATGGGCCAATCTGGACCACGGAATAACGAAAACCGACATTTTTACCTTGGCAATACAGCGGTGCATTCTTAATAAAAAATTTTTGTAATTGTCAGATACCTGAAGCTCAAAGCTATACGAAGGCTGTCTACGCTAGCCATCCCTAATTTAGCAGGGAAAGACTAGAAGGAAAAGACTAGTCATTACCACCCACCGCTAACTCTTGGGATACTTATTTACAAACGAAATGTGGGATTGACCATCACATTATAACGTCCCTTCGGCTGAAAGGACGGCCACGTTCGAACCCGCGATCCTCAGATTGCGAAACAAGCACCTTAGATAACTGAAACAGACAGACCAACGTTTTGTCGAAACATGTAGTATGTTTCTCCACTAATAAAACTTTTCTTTATGTTTATAAATCATTGTTTGTCTTCCTATTATTATATTAGCATAATTACTCAAGGACTAACTACTTGGATAAATTTATTAACTCATGCACTGATTACTCATCAATTGATTATCAAACTTGCTCATACAATAACTCACTTTACCAAATTCATAATAATCCTCATATGACTTACATTATTTCCTAAACTCTCAAGAAGATTCTGGTTTAAGCCACGCCCACCACGTAACATGAAACTTCCAACACTGGGAGAGTTGTTTGTCTATAAACCTGATAATGTAAGGATTCTTTATCTATGAATTTGACGCTGAGTGAATTATCTATAAACCTAGCACTGCTAAAGTTGTTTATCTATAAACCTGACACAGGGAAAGTTATTTATATGTAAACCTGACACTGGGAGGGTTGTTTTTCTTTAAACCTGACACTGTGAGGGTTATTTATACACCTGACACTTTGGAGGATTATTTATTATATGTAAACCTGATACTTTGAGGGTTGTTTATCTATCAACCTAACACTGGGAGGGTTGTTTATCTATGGACCTGACACTGTGAAGATTATTTATATGTAAACCTGACACCTTGAGGGCTATTTATTTATAAACCTGGAACTGGGAGGGTTGTTTATCTCTAAACCTGACACTTTAAAGGTTGTTTATCTATAAACTGAAACTGGGAGGGTTATTTATATGTAAACCTGACACTGTGAAGATTGTTTATCTCTAAACTTGTCACTGGGAAGGTTGCTTATCTCTAAACAGACACTGTGAGGGTTGTTTATCTACACACCCGACACTTGGGAGGATTATCTATTATATGTAAACCTGATACTTTGGGGTTGTTTATCTGAAAACCTGGCATTGGGAGGGTTATTTATATGTAAACCTGACACTTTGAGGGTTATTTATCTATACACCTGACACTGGGAGGGTTGTTTATCTATAAACTTTACACTGTGAGGGTTATTTATCTATACCATCACACTGTGAGTGTTGTTTATCTATAAATCTGATGCTGGTATGGTTATCTCTAAACAGACACTTTGAGGGTTGTTTATCTCTAAACCTGACACTGGGAGGGTTGTTTATCTATAAACTTGACACTGTGAGGGTTATTTATCTATACAATCACACTGTGAGTGTTGTTTATCTATAAATCTGATGCTGGTATGGTTATCTCTAAACAGACACTTTGAGGGTTGTTTATCTCTAAACCTGACACTGTGAGGTTTCTTTATATGTATACCTGATACTTTCAGGGTTGATTATCTAAAAATCTGGCACTGTGAGGGTTATTTATCTATAAACCTGATGCTGGGATGGTTGTTTATCTATAAACCTAACACAGGGAGGGTTGTTTATCTATACACCCAACACTGAGAGGGTTGTTTATCCATGCACCTAACACTCGGAGAGTTATTCATATGTAAACCTGACACTTTGGGGGTTGTTTATCTATACACCTGACACTTCGGAGGATTATTTATTATTTGTAAATCTGATACTTTGGGGGTTGTTTGTTTCTAAACAGATACTCTGAGCATTGTTTATCTATAAACCTGACAGTTTTAGGGTTGTTTATCTATAAACCTGAGATTGAGAGGGTTGTTTATCTATACACCCAACACTGAGAGGGTTGTTTATCTATAAACCTGAGACTGGGAGGGTTGTTTATCTATACACCCAACACTGGGAGGGTTGTTTATGTGTAAAACTGACACTGTGAGGGTTGTTAAAATGCAAACAGGGCAGTGAATGAGTTGATGTAATATACCTCCTGTTCCATAAATTGATTGTTTGAATGACTCCCCATTAAACAAAAAAAAGAGCCCACTAAGCCCGTGTAAGAAACAAAAGTTTTATTTGCAATGGTATTTGATTAGATACAAATAACACAGTGTACATTGAAAATACACAACTGAAACATTTCAAGATCATGGTAATGTCAGACGAGTGTACTTATTTTCCACCACAAGTAGAAACTGAAACAAGAAAATACTAATTTATTTGTATAAATAAAAGCAGTGCCTGCAGTGATCGACTTCACAGTTGTTTTTTTATATACATTTTTCATCTGTCTATTTAAGTTATAACAACCAACATTGTTATAACTGAAATAACAATGATCTATATCATTGTTTATAAATGAATGACATTATAGATATGAACAAAATTATTAAGATTCCTAATTTTTAACAGAATCTCAGTGACTCCTCAAGTCCCTCGTGAACATGTAAATTTATTTATTTTTACTCGATGCTTCTCAAGCACACAGATTGATTGTTTTGAATGTTCATGCAAGGCTACACGTGGGTTATCTGTGTGTAACCATCGCTAATTTTGAACTGATAGACTAGAGGGAGAGTAGCTAGTCAACAGTACCCATCGCCAATTCTTGGGCTACTCACCTGATGAAACATTGGCTCTTATACCCACAGCACCAAAGTAAGGATGCACTCTCCAGCAAAGTGACACGAACTCTGAACACTCAATTCATGTTAGCTACACCCAGCCCCCTCTGACTTTATGAGATCCTTTGGGTCTCCATGTTTGATATGTTACTTTTTATAACATAATTTCATGTCTTTCCTATTTATTACACATATAGTACAGCAAACATTTTGGTGGATTATGCCACCACAACTGCCTAAACATTAATTATACTGATGATTCCCTCAATGCTGGTAGGTATAAGTATCTTCTTAAAGAGTACGTTTTCCAGGATGGCCAATACCCTTAAACAAGATGTCAACTTGTGGTTCAACAACACATAATCCTTTCACTATTACTACAAAATTATCAAATGCATTTGACCATATAAAGAAAATTTAAACTTTATAGAAAAATGATATAAAAAATAAATTTTAAACTGTCACTTTTCACTAATTATAGAAAAATTCTCGAACATAAAAAATTATAACAAAAACTTAATCAAACCTCAGTTTCACAAATGTCTTGAAAAAAGTTTAATAAAATAAGAAAATGTAATCTCATAGTTAGGAAGTTTCTTCATGACAACTGGTGTCATGTACATTAATTAAGCAACAGAGACTAGGCTGTTGGAGATAAGTCATCTTAAATATTCTTCTATTCCCCAATAAGAAAGCTTGCTAAGTTTTAGGCTCAAAAAAACAGCATTTGTTTGAAACATCACCAAAAAAGTTATTTAAGGTGAATTATTTCCAAAAACCTAATTTCTTTATTTTTTATGTTTCTTTCACTTGCTAATAATAATGCTTACAAGTATCAAAAACTAGCTTCAATACCTATATAACAGGTATTTCAGAGTCATATGCATATTTACTAACCAACTTTCTTTTAAGAAAGGTTGAGATGCTCACAAGCCTTAACACACAACAGATCTTGTTTAAGTATCTTCCTTAACACACGTGCTATCTTCAGTATACATTCGACAAACAGTTTAATTGTTGCACCTGAAACATTTATCATATTTACATATTATTGAACAAGCCTGTATTAGTGCTGCCATCTAGTGTTATAAGATGTACTTTGTTTACTCTTGTTTATTTTCACTGTAAATTACATGTTCTCTAATTTCATTGGTTGATTCAGTCTGTAACGCTGTGTCGTAGTTTTCTAAGTTATCTTCAAAATCATCATCGAGACCAAGATCATCGTACTGTTCAAGGTCTTCCTCTGTTGCCCATTCATTATCGGGCAGAGATTGGAAGTCAAAAAGAAAATCGGACCGTTCCCCTCCATCTAAATGTTTTTTTAACAGATGGTTTTGGAACAGGTGCGATGGTATAAACATTTCACAAGCAATGCAGTACTCTGCACTTCGATCCATGTTTTCCCCCTGGTTAGACAGCCTTCTCGTGTCATTTTTATTATGGTACGTTAACTTGTTACTGTCATTCCTTGCAGCATTAGGTAACTGACTAATATCAACAGTTTCATCCTGGTTGTTTATTTTTTTATCTGAGTTGTCACTATGACTACTGCCACTAGATGGACAGCTATTTTCAACCTGGCTTACTTTTCCTGGTAATCTACTCATTTCTAATATTCCCACATGGCTTCCTCTTTTCTCTAGTTTACTCACATCAAAAATTTCTATTTCACTGTTGATGGTCGACAGTCTATTTTTCTCCATCTTGTCATGTTGGTTAAGAGACTTAGATAAATTGTTTTTATCTAACTGTTCATTTTGATTACTTAAACTGGATGTCCTACTTCTGTTAACAAGTTCACTGTGGGTGTGAGGATTATGAACCTTAGTTCTGTCCATATTCTCACTCTGTTTGCTACTCTTAAGCAAAGCATCATCCTGGCTGTCATCGGGGTTCTCATTTGGGTTACAAAAGTTAGATGACCTAGACCTATCGATGTTTTCATTTGTCAAGCTTCTGTCGGAGTGTTCGTTCCTGTTTTTGTCATTTTGTACATTCTGACATGACAATCTGTTCTTCTCGACACCTTCGCTCTGCTGGTTTTCCTCTGGATTTTCACCTGAGTTGTTATAAATAAATGACCCAGTTCTATTACTTTGGTTGTTATGGGTAGGTAAATTACCTTTACTGGTTGTTTCACTTGGATTGCTATTCAACCTGTTTTTGTTAATACCTTCCTTTTGTTTATCAATGGTGGCTAATCTAGCCCTCTCGTTAAACTTGTTCACTTCTACAATTTCTATTTGACCGCTGAGATTAGGTAACACCTCCCTTTTGGCATCTTTATTCTGAACACCCGTTATCCTACATTTACCGGACAATTCATTCTGATGACTTGTTAAATAATTTTCAAGCAAAATGTTTTTCTGGCTAACTGTACCTAGGATGTTTTTATTGTTGTTTAACAATCTAATTCTGCTTTTGCTCTGAGTGTCCTCAACAAGTTGTCTCGGGTTGTTGTTGATTAATAACTTCTTTTGGAGAGTTTGGTTGAGATTTGTACGATAAGGTATCACTGGATTGACATCAGGCTCTTGCGAACAGTCAGTATGATGTAGAAATTCCTCATGTAATTTACCTTTCTTTATTGCCTGAGAATGTTTGACTTTTGCTTTACCCTTTTTTGGTGTTGATGAGACATTCAAGTAACATTCTTGTTGTTCTTTCTCCTGAAAAACACCAGAACATCTTTTCTTCCCAGAAGATGTAAATGTTGGTTTGCTACTCTTCGTTGAATTTGCAGCCGGAGGAAGAAAATTACTAGCCACGTGGGCATTATTCTGTTCCGTGCTGATAAAACTCCCCATTTTACTCATATGAGAAAGCATATGATGCTCTATCTCCTCTTTACGGCCCCAAACACCACATACTTCACATCTGTACAGCTCAACTTTGATGTGCTGAAACTCAATGTGCTTCTCCAACTGATCTGGAGAAGCAAAAAACTGCTGACAGACATCACAGTAAAAATTTCCTTGACTGTGCTGCTGAAGGCTAGGAGGTTTCACACACACGTGACGGGACATTGCTTCCTCATTTCTAAATCTTTTCAGACAGTGGTAACACTGGCGTGTTCGTTTATTCAAAATGTCTTGAAGCACTGATGTTTCTATCGCACATGAAAGTTCATTCATGTTGTGTTTTAGAGTTGCTAATTTTTTGGGTAAGTTCCAAAATGTTTTTGACAAACCTAAGTCTGGTTTTCTAGTTGATGAGAGAAGTACTCTAAAACCTCTGTGTGTCTCAGACACATGTTGTTTTAAAATACTTTTATCTCTCAAAAACAGGTCACAATAAACACAGCAATATGTCTGAGTACCTCCCATTAATTCATGATGCCTCCGTTCATGAAGGTCTAACAAATCTACTTTACCAAAAAACTGTCCACAGTATTGACAAGAATATGCTAGACAACGATATTCATGTAATTTCCTATGTCTTACATAGTTTTCAATTTTTGAAAATGTGCGACAACAAATTCTGCAAATTAAACATTTTGACACCTTGTTTGTCTTCAAAACAGAAGGCTGGTCTAAATCTATATCTTTTTTCAAAACAATGGCCGATTGAATAGATTTCAGTTCTGGTGGCACATTTCTTTCTCCTTTTTTAGTGCCAAAGTGATTAACAGAAGTTTTTATTCTCGAACCAAGTCTCTGATGACCTGCAAAAGCCTTTAAATCTTTAAATTTGACACTGTTCCAAACTTCTCGTGATGCTACAACTCCATCAATATCACGCTCACTAGAGAACTGGTTCTGGGCCCATGGGTTCAAACTGTTTGGACCAAGTCTCTTGTAATTGGGTGATCCCATCCAGTCAGATTCTACTTGACAATCTTGTTTCATTTTTCTTTTCCTAACTTGTTTTTGCTTCTCTTTTGTGCCCACTGGAATCTGATCTTCGGATAAATGCATCGTAGACAATGGTATGCTAAACTGGGTTAAGATGTTATTTGAGCCCTCTATCCCTGGTTTTACTTGTTTCGTGTCCCAAGTAAATGAACCAGTTTGACCAGATGGCAGAGAAGTCTGAAAATTAGACTCATTAGGTCCACCTGGTGGAAGATTTAGTGCACCTCCTTGTGGTTGAGTCAATGCATTTTGTTCATGTAACCTCATGTGAGTAAAGAATACATCTTTTTGCTGGAAAGTTTGGCCACAGTATTTACACACAAGTGATGAAGCAGCTACATGTGCATTCACATGCTTTTTGAAGCTACTACGACAGCGATAGGTTTTGCTACATACTTCACAAGTAAGTAATGGCTTTTTTGGAACTGGTTTACTTTTAGGAGAAGGCCCTGGAGTCGTGGTGTCTTGAGATTTAGAAGAAGGGACTTGACCTAGTTCTTTACTAGTAAAACACAGAAAACTCTGAGCTGACTGTTGTCCATGATTATCAGGTCCTGAGAATACAGGTTCTGTTGGAGCATTATTTAAAGAATGCACAGACATGGCCACAACTCCTTGTGATGATGACACCCTTTTTAATGGACAAGAAACAACCTGTCCAGAAGAAAGAGACTTAGCTATACCTCCAGTTTCTTGAATGAACTGTCCATTTTCATGAGAAATAGTAGCTGCTTTGTTTTCAGGAGACGTGTAACTAGCAGACTTTACTTCGTGGTTAACTTCTGGAGCAGGACCTTCATGGGAGAGTAAATGGACAACAAGTGGCTTGTTGTAAGTTTGACAAATTCCTACTGTACCTGGTTCTTTTTTAATGGGAACTGAACCTACATCAGTGAATCTGTCAGAAATGGAACCAGGTTCTGAACAAGTAATTTGTGACAACTGTACAGAATTGGCATCTTCCTTTTTCAATGGAACTGTACCCACATCAGTGAACCTACTAGAAACGGAACTGGCTTCATCACAACTGACATGCGATGGCTGAACAGAAGGTCCGTGTGCAGTTGCTGCATTAGTACATGTTTCAGACTGGCCATGTTCTGAAGAGGTCAAGAGAGAATTACTTGTTTCTTCCATCAATGTCCCTCTGGATGAAAGATTGGATGCTATATCAAGCTGAAAATCCCTTAGATCTTCATTCTGAACCAAATCCATTTCTGGAGAACTGTCTAAATCTTCTGGTTCTGTCTTAATTACTGCTAACTGACAATCTACAAAAGAGTCTCCAGAACTGTTAAACTCTTCTTTTGGCTGGTTTGGGGTGAAATCTTCTTCTGCTAAAGTTGAACAACCATCTGAAGAACTAGAATTCTTTTGAGAAACAGGTTTAACATCTCCGTGGTTTGTAAGAACATGCTCTCTTGTCTCTTCTTTATTTGAAAAAACCATACGACATACGCTACAAGTGCGTTCAACTAGTTCTGTATCACATTCATTTTTGTGCAAGTTCATTATGTGGGCTTGGCAGTGAGAAAAGCTGGAAAAAGTCTCTTCACAAAATGGACAATGGTGCAGAGTTTGTTTTGAAACATTACATCCACCTATAGATCCACTCATAGTTGGTGTTTGCCAATTTTGATTCAGAAGTTCTTCACCTTCTTGAGAAGAAGAAGAATCTTTTGACCCAGGTCCTAAAATCTTCTTCAGAGTAATCTGGGGCTCTTCGTGTCTGCTATTCTTTTTCTCTTGGTGGAAAATCACTGTCAGTTGGGACGGGATGGGGGGAAGCATGAAGTTCTTGGTGTCAGGAGTTGTCCTGCCCGGATCTTCTTGAAGTGACACATTTTTCAATTGGCACGTTTTCATGTGTCTCTGAAGCGTAGACTTGGACGAGAGAGATCGATTACAGTAGTGACACAGAAACTGGTGCAATCCATCTCTCCCAGAGGACATCATGATCTGAAACATGAAACATGCTGCTTCAGGCATAACATTAATACTCCTTACAAATATATTAGGTATCAGATGATTAACTGTAACTTTATCTTTTAACTTAACACATAAAGTTTACAATATCAAATTATTGCAACTACCTCTTCGCGTATGTTAAAACTGCCACACGTTCAACGGTAGATGATCAGCTTCTCATTAAAGGGTTCAGTTGGATAATGTCAACCTAACTGCAAGACTACACTGCCATTACTTCATCTAGCATCTAACATGGATTCAGTCTGCCAACAATCTAGACATACACAAGTCACAGCACTGTTTAAACATGGATTCAGTCTGCCAACAATCTAGGCATACAAAAGTCACAGCATTGTTTAAACATGGACTCAATTTGAAAACAATCTTGTCATACACAAGTCACAGCATTGTTTAAACATGGATTCAGTCTGTCAACAATCTAGTCATACAAAAGTCACAGCATTGTTTAAACATGGACTCAATTTGAAAACAATCTTGTCATACACAAGTCACAGCACTGTTTAAACATGGATTCAATTTGAAAACAATCTTGTCATACATGTGTCACAGCACTGTTTAAACATGGACTCAATTTGAAAATAATCTTGTCATACACAAGTCACAGCACTGTTTAAACATGGACTCAATTTGAAAACAATCTTGTCATACACAAGTCACAGCATTGTTTAAACATGGACTCAATTTGAAAACAATCTTGTTATATACAAGTCACAGCACTGTTTAAACATGGACTCAATTTGAAAACAATTTCGTCATACATGTGTCACAGCATTGTTTAAACATGGACTCAATTTGAAAACAATCTTGTCATACACAAGTCACAGCATTGTTTAAACATGGACTCAATTTAAAAACAATCTTGTCATACACAAGTCACATCATTGTTTAAAACATGGACTCAATTTGAAAACAATCTTGTCATACACAAGTCACAGCACTGTTTAAACATGGACTCAATTTGAAAACAATCTTGTCATACACAAGTCACAGCATTGTTTAAACATGGACTCAATTTGAAAACAATCTTGTCATACATGTGTCACAGCACGGACAACTATAAATATTGTAAAAGCAACTTAGTAAAACTCAGAAAATATAGACTCACTAAATGAATTAGCAAAAGTATCTATATAGCTGATGAGAAAGAATTAATTAGAGCAGTCTTAACTCAACAGAAGTTATTACTGAAGCAGGGGAGGTTTTGTTTAATAAGTAGACTTCCTTTAATGAGCAGTTCCAAGTCTTTGAGGCTCATGGCTAAAACATTAAAGTCAGTCGAGGATATTTTGTGTTCAGTATTCTAACTTTGTGTGTGTGGATAAAACAGATACATGTACACGATAAGGAGTGGCTGGTTCCTAACGAAATCTCCATGTATTCATAGATACATACAGTTAAATTGTATTTGATTTTGCCAGTGTACGCACCATTGGAGCTACCACACGTATACGAGTAAATGACCCATGAATGAAGTGAGGCTGGAATGTGTGGTAGTTCCAATGCTACCTACACTGGCTATACGAGTACTTTTAAAAATTGTTCCTAGTTTTTCTCACTCGCTTTTACAATTTCCTCTACGTATAGTTGTTTACTGTAGTTCATGAGATTCAAGTGTTTAATGGCAATTATTGTTTTGTGTTTAGTGTAGTAACTTGCTGAAGATGAAATGTGTATATTCAAAAAATGTCGTATACGTACTGTATTTTTAGATGTATAAGACACACTTTTTTTTTACCCCAAAATTTGATGGCAAAATCCGCTTGGGTCCTATACACCGAAGGTGTGAATAATATATATGTATATATACGATATACACACAAGACATGTGTAAATATATTTAAATAGTTATGCATAGTTT
>NW_013669598.1:91340-93483 GCF_000517525.1 Limulus polyphemus
GCAACTGTAGCTTTTTTTCCCCAAAATTTGTCTTCAAAATAAGGGTGCGTCTTATATTCTGAAAAATACGGTATGTTGTTATTCATCACTTCTACGGTCGTATCGTTCATCATCAGATAATATTGTCTGCTTCATGAATGCAACACAAGCAGTTCATTATAAACTTCATCGATAAAAATACAATGATGTCAATAGTATGTTACATACATCAGAATAATCCCAGGATATTTTAAACAAGAATATGAAAGTTTTAGGAAGCAAAGATTTGTACAAAAAGAAAAGCAAAGTCTTCAGAAGCAGAGAACAAACACATTAATTAACAGATTAATGTTTGAGATATTTACATCTTGACATTATTTACATTCTACACTACAAATCACCAACTACCCACAATCTGCATACTATTACTAGAAATATGTAGAATTTTGGTAACTGGTAAAGACTGGCAATATACACAACAAAGATTTTAGTGATATATTTATACCGTAGAGCTAGTTCATAAAAATAATGGTTTTGAAAGTTAACATTTATAATTGTTTTTGTCTCAACTCAAAATTTTCTTACCGTATTTGGTTACTACACAAACAACAAACTAGTTAGGAGTCGTAGTTAATCTAATTTAACAAGCAATAAATCAAGAGTAAACACCATCCATCAACATCACCTAGACAGGAGAAAATAACACTGCCATGAAATGTATATAGCCTATAGGTTTAATTTCGTGATTGGCAGCACTAACAGTAGCAAGCTAGTATACGAAATGGAAACTGGACTTAAAAGAATCAAACTTCTATGTTAATATTGCCATAAATGTATTACTAATAATATAGTAATATTACTATTCGTATCGTAGTAGTTGCTAAATAACTATTAGTACCATTACCAATGCTTGTACTATGAAGAGTCCAGTTACTCATTATAAGTACGTAAATGAAACATTTCAGTTCGTTAAATTTTAGTTAACAAACTATATACATATTATATTTATTCAAAATACATTAATTCCAAAGTTTTTTCATTATACTTACTGTGTGATAAAGATTTGTTCAATTTATATCATAAATTCATACAACGGCCATCATAAAAAAAAAAATTATTCCTATTTTACTAATCGCTCTACTGCTGCCCTCTGCTGTTAAAAGAAACTTCAAAAAGTTATAAAATGATTATTGACATAACGTTTTACCATAAATGATAAATAAAAAGGTGATTTTGATAACTATTTTGAATTAGTCTCGAACTAGCTTAAAATTTGTAATGGGCTAAAAATTAAATAGAACATTTTTAATTTGCGTTTTGTAATTTGTAAATGAACTCTCACTGATATGAAAATAATATTTTTGAGAATTTCAAAGTATGTTCTATTTGAGTGAAATTATCACCATAAAAATATAAGTATACGTTAACAAAGATATGTAGTATGTTATGTATTTTAAAGAAGCAGTATTCAGTTATAATAATTAAATTTTCTGTGTTTTCTAGTTTAAGGCCTCATATTAAAAACGAAGTAGTTTATTTACCCTTTGCAGCTGGATTTTGAAAAAAAGATCCAAAAATTAATTTATTAGTTACAGTTTAAAGCACCAGATAATTTGTTATATTTTTGCAAAATATATAACTAACCTAGCTAGGTCATAGAATCCATTTAGGAATTGTTAAAGTCATTACTTTTTTCACGAAGGGTAATTTAAAAGTTATTACCAAAGTTATTCTCTAATTCTAATAAAACAGTTGTACAAGCAACAAAGTTTCGGCTCCACATATCAAAAAGAAAATAAATTGTTACTTCATTTCAACAGTATTCTTCGCTATTAATTCTTTTTATTTTTTTCTGAATTAGGTACTAAAGTCGATTTGCATTTTAAACTACTATAATTTCATAAATATTTACCACACCTAAGTATGCACACGCGTGTATGCTTACAAACATACTGTTGCGTCATCGAGATCACGTGACAATTCTCACGCCCTCTTGTTTCTAGAACTATCCCGTATCTTGGCGAATGCTCTAGTATTTGCTAGATAGGGTAGGCTGGTATATAAAAGAGGGGAATGTAATGTGTGGATAGATAGTGAGTAATTGAACTGCAGTCAGAAGTATTATTGACGTTCGTTGTTATAGCTCTTAAATCAACTACAATAC
>NW_013669598.1:93757-98854 GCF_000517525.1 Limulus polyphemus
AACGAAGTTACGGAAAATCAATTAACAAACGGATACGTAACAATACTAACACACGGAATTTGGTTTATTTATTTTACAGCAATGCCACACTGGGTTATTAGCTGTGTCCACCGAACCTCAGATTTAACGTTGTAAGTTTGTAAACTTGCTGCTGTCCCATCGTGGTCTTTTTATTAGGAGATTTAAACACAATTTCAATTTTACGCGTTTTCAGTGCCAGACTTTAAAAAGTCGAACCGTTAACCATGATGTGTCGCTATGACGAGCTACTCAGCAAACCATCATACTGCACGGGGTTGTTAAGATGACAGTGCATAGGCCAGTGGATATGGTTTGGTTCAGACTACTAAGTGAGCTAATTGATTATCACCAGAATGTAAAAATTACCGTGGTCAGTTTATTGAGGGTTTCGCTATATCAAGAGCTATTCTCTGAAAAGGAGAATATACAACTCCCTGATGGAGTTTTCTCTGCAGAGTCTGTTCTTTCTCCGAGTCACGTAGGAAATATTGAGTTTATATCATCGTTCTACACCCTTGTGGGAATATACGTCTCTACAGGCTAGTTATAGAAGAAGACAACCCCTCGTGTCCCCCTGATACAAGTGTTGGTAATATTTAGAAAATCTTGATTCTTAGAGCTCTCAGGAACACTAGTTGTATTACGAGTTGTGCCTTTCTAACTGATCAAACAACTACCAGAGGTTACATGCTTCTGTACTACATTCATCACTCTACGAGTGTCATGCTTCACCTTATTGAATGACAAGGAGTGCCCAAGATATGTTTGAGTCAAAAGGAAGAACGTTTAAAATGCACAATAAAAACTATTTGTCCAATGGTCAACATCAAATAACAGTACATACACTACTACTCTAACCACCCTGATAATGATATTAACACGCAACTTTTCCACACGATTCATCCAAACCTCTGTGTAATGTCATCCTTTACTTGAGAAATAGCTGTTGGGTTATGGCAACAGGTTCGCATCTTTAGAATGCTCCATAATCAGTAGACAGCAGGAGAGAAGTGAGGAGAGTGTGATGGCCAGGTACAAAGGAAGTAGCAAAGGATAAACTTCTAAACAATCTGCAGCCAGTAACTAAGTTCCTTGGTTTGACTTGTATGTGTGGCATTACATTATTCTGTACTTTGTGTTTGTTCTGTGCAGGTACTTTTGGAAACACTATCTCCATCCTTAGCAACCACTCAGTTTGGTTATTTTGGTTAAAGTCAAAAACATTGCAAATAAAGATATCGTTTTATTTGTATTCCTTATGCTACCAATGTTTTTTTCAAATCTATGCATAACATTTCCAGAACCTGTGAATACTTTCAACTACCTATTGGATGTCAGTGTACCAAAATACCAGAATGGTTTGTACATATCCAACATCTATATTTCATAAAGAACATACCACAAGATACTTAACACCACTTTGTAGAGGTTTAGTCTTCTGTCTGTATCTTCTATTATTAAGATAATGAACATACCACAAGATACTTAACACCACTTTGTAGAGGTTTAGGACAGAAGATGGATCTTCTATTATTAAGACAAAGAATATACCACAAGATACTTAACACCACTTTGTAGAGGTTTAGTCTTCTGTCTGGATCTTCTATTATTAAGACAAAGAACATACCACAAGATACTTAACACCACTTTGTAGAGGTTTAGTCTTCTGTCTGGATCTTCTATTATTAAGACAAAGAACATACCACAAGATACTTAACACCACTTTGTAGAGGTTTAGCCTTCTGTTTGGATCTTCTATTATTAAGACAAAGAACATACCACACGATACTTAACACCACTTTGTAGAGGTTTAGCCTTTTGTTTGGATCTTCTATTATTAAGATAATGAACATACCACACGATACTTAACACCACTTTGTAGAGGTTTAGCCTTTTGTTTGGATCTTCTATTATTAAGATAATGAACATACCACACAATACTTAACACCACTTTGTAGAGGTTTAGTCTTCTGTCTGGATCTTCTATTATTAAGACAAAGAATATACCACAAGATACTTAACACCACTTTGTAGAGGTTTAGTCTTCTGTCTGGATCTTCTATTATTAAGACAATGAACATACCACAAGATACTTAACACCACTTTGTAGAGTTTTAGTCTTCTGTCTGGATCTTCTATTATTAAGACTGCCAATTTTATATATTCTTTTCAGTTTTGCACACATATTATACTGAAGCAGAAAGTCCTGCCACAATTTTTTCTATGGAGTATTCTTCACCAGCCAAAACTATAATTTCTTCATACTTGTCATGCAGTATTTCAATCCTGGAAAACATTACAGGATTCACACTACTACTACTGGGCATGGCATGATTTCCTGTAATTTTATAGGCCTTATACTGGTATGGAATTTTCTGCTTTATTGTATGACAGTCAATAACAGTGTAAACAATCAATGTGTACCTTTACTCAGGACCATCCAGAGTTACCAAGGGTCTTGGGGTAAACTTAAAATATGGTGGCCCACTTTATTCAGGGCCATCCAGATTTGGCAGAGGAACCATGGCAAGCTTAAAAATGTGGAAGCCCCCTTTACTCAGGGCCATCCAGATTTGGCAGGGGAACCAGGACAAACTTAAAATATTGAAGTGAACTTTATTCAGGGTCATCCAGGATTGGCAGGGGTCCTGAGGCAAACTTAAAATATGGAGGCCCCCTCCATAAGAGCCAATATTTTAAAAGACCTTCTATATATCGTACAAAAGTTAGTTAATTGATTAATATTCCAGTAATGCTTATCAAATTAATAATATTATATATTGTGAACCATGGTGTCTGAGCATTTGTCTGTTTCCAGTTTGAAAAGCTGCACATGCAGACAAAACTCAACGTTCACTTTTGAAACGACGAGAGAACAGGCATGAATAATGTTGATGCCAAATTTTATTTGACAAGCAGGATATTCTACACTAAATTGTTAGGAATTAATCGCACTATCATTCACATTTCAAAATGTAGCTTAAAGAATAAAAATGTAGATTTATCGTATGTTATTGTTGAGCGGGCTCTTAGCATGACTGAAATACTCAACAATTACTTTTCATAGTGAGTGGTACAAGTAGATCAGAGCTTTGGCTATGAGTGAAACCAAGAGTGTAACACAATTAACCTTTTTAAAGTCCATGAAATAATTTAAATTGATAGATTAACTTAAACTTTTCCCATCATTGGGATGACCTTGCCTGTACTCTGGTACAATTCATTGTCCCATGATAAAGGGGTGGCACTTATGTAGCATTTGTCATTTATGTCCTTTCCCTCATCAGTTTCATAATTATTTCCAATACTGCAGACAACCACAACACTACTGTACTAACGATGGTAACGATTCACACCTGATAACCACAACACCATTGTTACTAATAAATGTAATGATTGATACCCGATAATCACACATACATAAGCATCCTCTTTATTAGTACAAACAGTGAACTCAATTTATAAGCCCCATCTGGATAATGGGGATCATGATGCTATAATAAATCATAATGAAATGAGAGAAGTCCTTTCACCTCATACACCAAGTGTGCAATAAAACCACAACAAATATTCATTTACATAAATACACATCATACACCAAGTGTGTATAAACCACAACAAATATTCATTTACACACCTACACCTCATACACCAAGTGTGTATAAACCACAACAAATATTCATTTACATACGTACACATCATACACCAAGTGTGTATAAACCACAACAAATATTTATTTACACACCTACACATCATACACCATGTGTGTATAAACCACAACAAATATTCATTTACACACGTACACATCATACTCCAAGTGTGTAATAAAACCACAACAAATATTCATTTACACACGTACACCTCATATGCTAAGTGTGTAATAAAACCACAACAAATATTCATTTACACACGTACACATCATACACCAAGTGTATAATAGAACCACAACAAACATTCATTTGCATCCCTACATCTCACATACTAATTGTATAATAAAACCAGGAAGAAGATTCATTTACACACCTACACCTGATACACTACGCGTGTAATAAAATCATGAAAAAAATTGATTTAGAAAGTAAATACATGCTGATAGGTGAAGTAAAAACACTTATAAAAACACAGTAATAAAAACACAAATTTTTATGGTTTATTTAAACAACCAACAGATTAAAAACTTACAATCAAAAACAAGAAGAATGAAATATTCATAAGTGTAAAAAAGTTTTAATTTTGAACCATTACACATTGTTTGTTAAAATGTTTTAGTAGCTAGTATCCAAAGTAATGGATAATTATTGAATCAACTTCAAAATTCACAGTATTAATTGACAGAAAAATAGACACACTTATCAACGAATAACAATAACTCAGTAGAAAGGCACTTTTCAGAAGAATTTAAATCATTCAAATTTAGTTATTTTTCAAAGTAAATTCACAAGCATGCATTATATTCTAGGTGATTTACTTAAACACAAACAGTAAATTACAAAAATAAAAGACTGAAACAAGAGAGTGTAGGAATAAAAAGTAAATAATTATGTTTAGTAAAAAAACCTCCTAAGATAAATATTGGCATGAAGTGTTGATAAGAAAGAATACAACATTTCTCCAGTTTCTGATATTCAAACTGTAACTTGCAAACACCAAAAAACAGTCATTTAAATCTCACTTCTTTATCAAACAAACAATATTAATAATGTGTAACAATTAAATTATAGATATATATATGATATGAAAAAACAACAACAGTAAAATAATATACAAATATAAGTACTCTTGTGTATGACTACTTTCTTCAAATCACACATACTTGATAACAAACAGTAGTACCTAATAACAAACATAAGTACCTAATAACAAACACGAGTACTTGATAACACACAGTAGTACCTAATAACAAACATAAGTACCTAATAACAAACACGAGTACTTGATAACACACAGTAGTAGCTAATAACAAACATAAGTACCTAATAACAAACACGAGTACTTGATAACACACAGTAGTACCTAATAACAAACATAAGTACCTAATAACAAACACGAGTACTTGATAACACACAGTAGTAGCTA
>NW_013669598.1:99731-105167 GCF_000517525.1 Limulus polyphemus
TACTTGATAACACACAGTAGTACCTAATAACAAACATAAGTACCTAATAACAAACATAAGTACCTAATAACAAACACGAGTACTTAGATAACAAACACAAGTACCTAATAACAAACATAAGTACCTAATAACAAACATAAGTACCTAATAACAAACACAAGTACCTAATAACAAACAGAAGTACCTAATAACAAACACAAGTACTTGATAACAAACAGAAGTACCTAATAACAAACAGAAGTACCTAATAACAAACACAAGTACTTGATAACAAACAGAAGTACCTAATAACAAACACAAGTACTTGATAACAAACACAAGTACTTGATAACAAACATAAGTACCTAATAACAAACATAAGTACCTAATAACAAACACGAGTACTTGATAACACACAGTAGTACCTAATAACAAACACAAGTACTTGATAACAAACAGAAATACCTAATAACAAACAGAAGTACCTAATAACAAACACGAGTACTTGATAACAAACAGTAGTACCTAATAACAAACATAAGTACCTAATAACAAACACACATACTTGATAACAAACAGTAGTACCTAATAACAAACATAAGTACCTAATAACAAACACGAGTACTTGATAACACACAGTAGTACCTAATAACAAACATAAGTACCTAATAACAAACACGAGTACTTGATAACACACAGTAGTACCTAATAACAAACATAAGTACCTAATAACAAACAAGAGTACTTGATAACACACAGTAGTACCTAATAACAAACATAAGTACCTAATAACAAACAAGAGTACTTGATAACACACAGTAGTACCTAATAACAAACACAAGTACTTGATAACAAACAGTAGTACCTAATAACAAACACACATACCTAATAACAAACATAAGTACCTAATAACAAACATAAGTACCTAATAACAAACACAAGTACCTAATGACAAACACAAGTACCTAATAACAAACAGGAGTACTTGATAACAAACAGAAGTACCTAATAACAAACAGAAGTACCTAATAACAAACACAAGTACCTAATAACAAACAGAAGTACCTAATAACAAACACAAGTACTTGATAACAAACAGAAGTACCTAATAACAAACACAAGTACTTGATAACAAACACAAGTACTTGATAACAAACATAAGTACCTAATAACAAACATAAGTATCTAATGACAAACACAAGTACTTGATAACAAACACAAGTACCTAATAACAAACATAAGTACCTAATGACAAACATGAAGCTGATGAATATTATATGGAATTTTAATAATTCACAATTACCAAAGAATTGAAATAAACAATTTGACAAAAACTATCAGTGAATTTTATAAACATAATAAACTTTGGAATTATCTTACAAGTGTGATAAATTTATTGTCTGTTTAATATGACTAGATGAAGAAATAAAGTTAACTTTCAATTTAATTAAAAACTAAAATTTTTCTGAAACTTTGCATGAATTATGCATATCATTAAGTGAACAAAATCCTTTAAACAAATCATCATGCTTGCTAATATTATCAAAAATATTGTAACCCTACCAAAATTTTATATTGTTCTTGCAGAGTTCACACAGACAACATTTTTTGTTTGAAAGTTATCCTAATGTTTATTTTAATAAAATACTACCACTAACTTCCCTGTGACATAAAAACCTAAATACAATGAGCCATACTACTACATAAAGAATTTAGAATCAATTTTTAGACTAAATCACTTGAACTAAACAACTTCTGTTCATCCAGTTTCTTCTGGTTCTAACTTGAACTTGGATGTCTTCTGTTCATCTAGTTTCTTCTGGTTCTAAGTTAAACCTGGAATAAGCAGATTATATTACATTATAAGACATCAGGAAAACCCTATAACCCAAGCACCTTTCTTCATCAGGTCCATTTTTTAAAAGCACTTGGGTCACAGGGTTATATTTTTGTCTTACACTACAAGACTTTATATGTAACATTTAATATCTAAATTGATTTACTGGTTTTTGTTAATTATTTCTGTGTAGCTAGACCAATGTTATCACTTTCAATTAAAACTAGGACTAGAAATGAATCTATGTACATGAAATAACAGATTTCTGAGCTACTTTATTGTCTATACATCAATCTACTGTGCACAGTTACTCTAATACTTGATATGTGTTGGATATACAAGACTTCAGTTTAAGTTATTATTTAGTAATTTAATATTCAATGATTATTCATAACAAGTGTTAAAAGTTAATTATTTTTATAAGTAATAGTTATAACAAACTTTGTTATGTAACTCTGTATGAGTCCTATGTAGTTTAATTGTAATACTGGGCTTTTGTAATACTGTTGACATTATCTTACTCAAAGCTTCTTTGTTTTTCTCATTATGTGTAATGTTGTTACTAGAGGGCTAGATATTTCTAGAGTTTTTTGTCATGTTATAAATATGTGCTGATACAGAGAGTAAGTTAAGTTAGTGAAAGTATAGATGAAGTTAGACTGCATGATTGTCAGTTTAGCTGTAATGGGAGATCTCTAAAGTGAGTTTCACAGCATTTATTGTAATAACAGAGATAGAGGAGAATAATTTGTCTTGTCAAAGGGTGTTTTAAAGTGATTGAACCCACTTGTGTGGACTTTGATGAAAAGTAGACAAGTATTTAAAGCTCTGGATACAACTGTGATAACTAGTAGTTTAACGAATTTTTGTACATATGTTTGACTTGTTTTGAACATATATTTTAAAACAAGTTGATTGTGTTCTGGCTGTTTATTGTTGAAAATTATCGCCAACAACTCACAGACACCTACTGTATAGAATCTGGCCCTATAAAAACCTGACATTGGCAAGCCAGCCAGGATTATACAGTGGTGGTAGAAGACACAAACGACAGTGGGAGTAGGTCTATATAAGTACAACTGTAGTGGTGGCAAAAATATTGTAGAGATTACAATCACACTATATAACCATGTTGACTGATTTTGATAAATGGATAGAGAGAGAGATGAGCATCTTGGGCTAAATGATAGTGATCTACGATAATTTGTTAAACAAGAACTAGAGAAAGAAGAGAATTAACAGAGGAGAGAAGAAGAGGAAGAAGAAAAGGAGAGGGAGAGAGAGAAAAAGGAGAGACTGGAAATATATATATATATATATATATGGAGAGAGAGAATAAGAGCACAAATTAAGAAAGAAGAAAAGGAGACACTGCAAATAGTGAGAATAAGAGCACAAATTAAGAAAGAAGAAAAGGAGACACTGCAAATAGAGAGAATAAGAGCACAAATTGAGATTGCAAAGCTCACCCAACACAAAGAAGATGGACACAGGATCGAAATGGGATCAGAGCTAGCTGACTCAAGCTGCTCAGATTTGATGAATAGAAGGACAACATGGATGCTTTCCTGGAGAGATATGAAACGTTTGCCCAAACTCAGAAATGGGACAGAGGCAACTGGACAGTCTGTCTCAGCCCACCTTTCACAGAAAAAGGCCTACAAGTGTATGACATCAGAAGTTGCCATGGTTTATGACAAGTTAAAAGTGGTCTTGTTGAAACGTTATGAACCTACTGAAGAATAATTTCGTCAGAAGTTCAGAGAAGTCAAACCTGACACTGGAGAATCTTTATTTCAGTTTGTGGCATGTCTACAGATATACTGTAAAAGATGGACTGACATGGCCAAGTGTGAGGGACTGGCACCACCAACTTCTAATTGTAAAAATATATAAAATTCTGAAGCATGTCCAGTCATCCAGTGCTCATCCTACGACTTAGAGATCCTGTTACCTTGACCTGCTCATGCATTTATTCAGCAGAGTATACATTAGACTGTGTGGCAGATTTGTCGCATGTACCACAGACTCGTTCCTACTTTCAACTGAACAGTTGCCATTCTAGTTTTACAAACATCATGAGCTTTGATTTAGGTGAAAATTGATGAGATGGAATAAAACTTGGGATGAACATTTATTTTAGTTTCTTCATTTAAAAATTATTGTTTTAAAACTATTTGTATGTATCCTGTGCTATATTTACATAACACCAAAAATTCCCACACCTATAGGCCCAAGCCCCAAATGTTTTAAGTACCAGATGATGCCTCTGAATCTTATCAAAGCTTGCTTGAAGGTTTTCAACTCTTATCAATAAATCCTTACAAAGAAATATTATAAG
Organism: Limulus polyphemus; assembly: GCF_000517525.1. NCBI lineage: Eukaryota > Metazoa > Arthropoda > Merostomata > Xiphosura > Limulidae > Limulus > Limulus polyphemus. The sequence goes on from NW_013669598.1 coordinate 103,889, forward strand.
CCTATAATACATACCAGTCTGTTATGGTTTCTTTGAAATCAATGAGGGATAAATCAATAAGTTGTCTACCAAGAACTTTTCCAGAGGAGAAATGACAGGTACTGGTTTTTGTTTTCAAAAGAACTTTCATTTTAAACTGACTTGGAGTTCTTGAAGCCAAGTCAAATTTTAACCTAGTCAAATCAAAATTATCCATCAGTACAGGTATAATGAATATGATTTTATACTAGAACAGAAAGATAAAGTATGTATGTTTTTTATAAATCTAAATACATGAACTCATACAGAGGATTTTATACATAAATACAGAACTTATTAAAGATAATATTTATAGGATTGAATAATGTAATAAACATATGTATATTTATGTACATGCTAGTTTAATAAACATATGTATATTTATGTACATGCTAGTTTAATAAAGGTGATATCTATACACATGATAGAGTTTAATAAGGTGATATTTATATACATGATAGCTTAATAAAGGTGATATTTATATACATGATAGTTTATTAAAAATATGTATATTTATGTACATGCTAATTTAATAAAGGTGATATTTATATACATGATAGCTTAATAAAGGTGATATTTATATACATGATAGTTTATTAAAAATATGTATATTTATGTACATGCTAATTTAATAAAAGTGATATTTATATACATGCTAGTTTAATAAAGGTGATATTTATATACATGATAGCTTAATAAAGGTGATATTTATATACATGATAGTTTAATAAACATATGTATATTTATATACATGATAGCTTAATAAAGGTGATATTTATATACATGATAGTTTACCTTTATTAAACTATCATGTATATAAATATCAAGTTTATTAAACTAGCATGTATATAAATATCACCTTTATTAAACTCTATCATGTATATAAATATCACCTTTATTAAACTATCATGTATATAAATATCACCTTTATTAAACTAGCATGTACATAAATATCACCTTATTAAATTTATTAAACTATCATGTATATAAATATCCATATGTATATTTATATACATGATAGTTTAATAAAGGTGATATTTATATACATGATAGTTTAATAAACATATGTATATTTATATACATGATAGTTTAATAAAGGTGATATTTATATACATGCTAGTTTAATAAGGTGATATTTATATACATGATAGTTTAATAAAGGTGATATTTATATACATGATAGTTTAATAAAGGTGATATTTATATACATGATAGTTTAATAAAGGTGATATTTATATACATGCTAGTTTAATAAACTTGA
>NW_013669598.1:105985-106646 GCF_000517525.1 Limulus polyphemus
CATATTATTTCAAGACTTGCTATCACAACTTAATTTATCAAAGCATACCTTAAAATATACATTAAACTTAGCATATTTTAATATATACCATCACGGTGCTGGTGAACACATATCAGATTTCTACAAGATAACATAACACTTGGCATATTATTTCAAGACGAAAGATTTGGAGAAGCAGTAAAAGTTTACTATTTGTATATTCTTTGACAAGGTTTGACATTTTGTTGAGGAAACTTTAGGCCTGATTTCTCTAGGTAGTAAACAAGTAACAAGTTAATATTTGTTTTAAAGTACAAAGTGTCTACAGCTCTAAACAACATAGCTTTTTTACTTGATAACATTCTTACATAAGAAACCCTCGTTTATACTCGTATTTTACCACATCAAACCAATGAAATACTACTTTTACTTTACAGTAAAATTAGTTTTGTGTTTTCTAGAGCATTTAAAATAAAACAATGACACATTAAACCGTAAAAATAGTTTAAAAAAGTGACATAACCACTAGATATCTCATTGTAACATGGTGAAAAGTAGTGTATTCCTTTTGCTTCAATACTCATCTCTAAAACCATTCAAGCAGTGTACTGTTCCTAGTGGTAAGTCAAATAGGATTTTAGGTTGTATCTACAGAAATATTGAACACAAGTCTAAAGAGGTT
>NW_013669598.1:107626-109574 GCF_000517525.1 Limulus polyphemus
TGGTTAGGCCACATTTGGAATAGTGTGTTCAGTCTTAATCTCCTTACCTTAGGAAAGACATTGAATTGTTAAAAGTGGTTCAGAGAATGGTGCCTGGGATGAAGAAGTTCTCATAGGAGGAGAGGTTATGATCTCTGAATTTTTTTTTTTCTGTTGAAAAAAGAAGAGTTAGAGGGGATCTGATTGAGGTGTTTAAGGTTGTAAAGGAATTGATAGTGTTGATGCATCATCTTTTTTCACATTTAACAGTGAGAATAGTAGGACTAGGGGACACAAGTATAAAGTTGGGCAAGATAGGAGTCATCTTCAGTTAAGAGAGTTTCATTTTTCTAACAGGGTGGTTGGAATTTGTAATGGGTTGCCTTCTGTTGTTGTAGAGGCAGTAAATCTAAGTGAGTTTAAGAGAAAGCTTGATAAGTATATGAATGATAAATGCTAACTTTAAGATTTAAAAAAAAATATTTATTAATAGTTTTAGTTTAGTTTAGAGGATGGGACAGCGAAGATAGATTCCTTGTTGTCCCGAAACATTATATGTTAAAACACCATTTTTATAAAACATCTTTCTTACAAATAACCTATTATTATACAATTCTATTTTGTTGTTTACAGTTAATTTGCATATTAAAGATATGATCTTTTATCATTATTTACTTTAAATTATCAAATAAATTATAACTGAAAATTGCTGTGTGATTTTCACTCAACTGTAGTTGTTTTCACTCACACACATTAATCAATTTCACGATGCCAGAAAAATCCCTAAGGTTCGAGAAGTCTTAATACAAAATGATAAAAACCATATAACCTAAACCTAAATACTTTCTTCTTCAGGGGCAAACTGAGAATGATGGTGTAACAGTTATAGGTGGTGTAACTGAATGAGTGATGTCACGAGGGTCCAGAAATTATATTTGTATATTTGTCAATGTACTGTTGTTAAGCATTTTATAGATTTAACTGGACACATTTGTCTTTAAGGAAATATAAAACGTGTTTGAAAATAGTTAAAACCCTGTTGAAGAGATAAAAACTAAACAATACATTTATAAAAACAAACATTATATTCTATAAATGAATACAAATGTTTATATCCGTTTTATAATTAATTAAATAACTGAAGTATGATAATTTATAATCAGAAGGCTTGGAGAAATGTTCTCAGTTTTAGGGGGAAAATCGTCCATAATACTTACGTCACTTTGTTAACAACAACAGAAAACTGTTGTTGCTGCAAGATGTATTTTAATGTTAACTGAATTCTCTGCTGTGTTGAGCTGCCTTCTTCATCACTGCTTCTATAGTAAGATTACAGTTTTAATATTCAATCTTTTTTCTTATAAGGTCTAGTAATACATTGTAAAAGAATAAGCCTAATAGAAAGATAAAAAGGAAGTAAGGAGTGTAATTTACTTAACAGTCATTGGATATGAGCTTATTAAACATACACAATCAGGTGTAAGCCTCAGACAGAAGAAAAAAAATTTGTTTTTTTCAATTTAAACTTCAATTGTATGTAATATCAATTCAATGATGTAAATGTAACATTTAGTAATATATATTATATTATATACAACTAAGAATCAACCTACATAGATCGCAAAGTAATAAGGGTTTTCCTTATTCGATAGAAATAAATCATTTTAATAAATATTCATTTAATAATATTAAAATTACTATATTAGAAAAAATCTACAATACAAATTTTTTAATGAAAAGAGAAGAACATCATATTCTGAAATATAAAACCCTTTCACCCTTATGGATTAAATCAGGACTTTCAAAATAAAACTGCTGAAGTCATACGTAAAGATTCCTGTATCGGAAATTTATTTCAAATGAATATTTGTAGAAATAAACAAAATAAGAATAGGGGTAAAGGTAAAAATAGAAAGAAATTGGTTGATTTTGAAAGTTTTTGTAAAAATTTGGGTTCTGTACTTGACAG
>NW_013669599.1:0-8898 GCF_000517525.1 Limulus polyphemus
ACTCACTATCTATCCACACACACATTACCATGCTTTATATATACCAGCCCACCCTACATCGAGCAATTACTAGAGCATTCCCGAAAGAACAAGATAATTCTAGAAACGTTGCGTCACGTGGTCATGTGACTCGCTGACGCAACAATATATATTATTCATACCTTCGGTGTATAGGACGCAAACAGATTTTGACATCAAATTTTGGGGTAAAAAAGTGCGTCTTATACTCCGAAAAAATACGGTATATTATTATGCTGATTGTAAAGAAAGTTTTTTTTAGTTGTGTACCTACACACAAAAAACTAGTTATTACATTAGTCAGTATTTGTGAAAAGTTGATTGAATGTTCTGTTAAATGTAGGTTGTATACACTCTACTTATTCCAAACTTTTCACTTAGTATCAACTTGCGGCGGAACGGACTATTTGCACACTTTCTGCAGACATTTGTTATTAACTTTCATCTTGCTCTTTACTTTCAATATAAAATCCCGTCCACAGCTGCCTTTTCTGGAAATGACATCTGGTTTTACTGGAATAGCATCAAACGTTAATGTATAATGTAGGTTTAGCCGTAAATATAAAAACAACTATATATCTAAGCATATAACTTATATATGGAACTAAGAAAGTATTATAAGTTATAATGCTTATAAACTGTTTACATATAAGCCAATAATGTTCAAAAACGTAAGCATACGCACGAGATTCTTGCACAAGTGGTCTAATCGAAGTTGTAAATTTAAATAAATAAATATAAAAAATAACTTATTTATGGGGGAAAATAGAAACATAATCTAACATTAAGAGTCTCCTGGTTGGCCAGCGGTAAATTTACGAAATCGCAAAGTGAACCATACGGGGTTCGATTCTCTGCGATGGAAGGAGTGCAGCCAGTCCATTGAGCAGCTTAGAACACATGCTAGAGACTTAGAGAACTTGTGTCTCCTTCGTTCATCATTTGTGACTTCTAGAGGTTTTGCAAGTTGCCAATTTACTATACAAGTCTCACGAAAAAAAAAAATTATTTACAAAAAATAACCAAGTCCACTAATCAAGTTTCATAAGAAATGAATATCGCCTATCAGTCAGAAATTTAACCGTTTTCGTAAACACACGATACTGCATTTAAAGTTGCAATGTATTTGTTAAGGTTCTTTGTCCACTTCGTGAAGGCGAAAATAGAAAAAAATGACCTAAACTATGGCGAGTTATACAGAAGTAATGAACGTGGTTTGTTAAAATCCCATTTTACTTATCTGTAAAAAAAGGCACAAGTTCCCAGGATGTGAGATATCACGTGATATTTACACCCCCTTCAGTTTTAACTTGCTAAAATGAAAATAAGCAGTAGCACCCCCTCGGCTAGTAAATAATTTCGGTACACGTATGGTAGTCCTGGGCAAACGCCAACGCTTTGCGCAAACGCACTTCGGTTACCTAGATCATGAGCCTAGCAACAGTAGATGTAGTTGATGTTCACGCGCTTGACACATATTACGTCAAAATGACAGCATGCAAATTTTACAGTCTTTCTGTGTACACTTACACCTCCATAGCTTGAGAGTTCATAGCGACGTCAGCCACGCTCCTATTTATTCAAGTTTTAGCTGGCTCGTGCTGTATGATTGTAGGAAAGTGAATCATGAGTACAAGAATGAACTCACGTGGTTTCTGCTGTAGCCTAACTGTCAGGAATTGATCGTGTGTTTGAATGATTTGATAACACATATGCGATCATACTCCATAGTAAAAACTATTGCTAGTGGAAATATAACGTCACAACTCCAACAACTCCCGATAAGGAAATCCTTTTATTTTGGGGTTTTCGTCATTTTGGGATGAGCTTTTTATACATCACAACTCCAACAGTTTGATCCCGATAAGGAAATCCTTTTATTTTAGAGTTTTTGTAATTTTGGGATCAGCTTTTTATACATCACAACTCCAACAGTTTGATCCCGATAAGGAAATCCTTTTATTTTAGAGTTTTTGTCATTTTGGGATCAGCTTTTTATACATCACAACTCCAACAGGTTGATCCCGATAAGGAAATCCTTTTATTTTAAGTTTTTCGTCATTTTGGGGATGAGCTATTTATTCATCACAACTCCAACAGTTTGATCCCGATAAGGAAATCATTTTATTTTAAGGTTTTCGTCATTTTGAGATGAGCAATTTATACGTCACAACAGGTTGATTCTGATAAGGAAATCCTTTTATTTTAGGGTACTCGTTATCTTGGACATGAGCTGTTTATACGTCACAACTCCAACAGTTTGATCCCGATAAGGAAACCTTTTATTTTAAGGTTTTCGTCATTTTGGAGATGAGCTGTTTATACGTCACAACTCCAACAGTTTGATTCCGATAAGGAAATCCTTTTATTTTAGAGTTTTCGTCATCACTTTACAAAATAACATAATTCTTGCTGCTGTGGTATTCGTGTTTAAACAAATACTCGCTGAAGCCTTGATAGTTCTTTACTATTATTGATACCCAGTGCTCGAAGTGGAGAGTACGCGTACCCCCACTTCTTGTGAATGATCATCCCGTTGTGGTGTGTGATTACCGATCACGTTATTGGATAATGTGATCTGTAAGTACACACTGCAACGGGTTAATCATGCACAAGAAGTGTGGGTACGCGTACTCTCGCGTTACTCTCCACTTCGAGCAATGCTGATACCTATACTACAGCCGTCAAACAATAAAACAGACCAAGGGCGTTTCGCCTCAGTGTCACCAGCAGTAGAAAGTAGTAGTAAAGATCCAGTCTAGAGAGGACTTGTATCACTTTCTGAAGCATTTTAAGCAAGTAATTACTTCAAATGCTTGATTAAAGTTGCTGTTCAGGTTGGAAAGTCTAGCCCTTGTTTCCGTCAACCATATAATAGGAGATTAGCTCTGCCATTGGGACACGGTAGTGGTAGAGTTGAAGCACAGATTTGGTCATGTGTAAAACTTTGATCACAGTGCTGAGTTTAAGGTTCACCAGATAGGACTCAAAGAAAACTTGGCTACCTATACAGCTAACTTGTATCTTTTTTTGCAAGGGAAAGCATATCATGAAATAGCTGTGGCAGAGATGAGGTTACCCCAGTATACAAGTTAATTTAAAGTTTGTTTAACAAGATAATTAGACGCCCCATGGCACATCACATCCCTTAGTAGTGACTTCAAGGGTGGGGCATCTCATTAGGTCACAAAGATATTGAGGGAAGTTTCTTCATTTTGGAGCAAGGACCATGAGTTTTGTCAGTTGAGTAGGCCCTAGCCAACGGGGTTGCACTGATACCTGTGTACAAAAGCAAGATGGAGATCATATTAGATTCAGGGACTGTCAGGACTTTACCATGTATCACGCTCTAGTAGCCAAGCCTTCACTCCTAACTGACATTATATATATATATATATTTCTTTTTAATGTATGATTATGAATTTATCTCCATTTTAGAATCATTACCATATCAGATCAACATGTTGAGGATGGACTTACTTCAGTAATTATCTACAAGCATGGCCTGAAGAGCAAAATAATCGCATTTCTATTGTAATACCATCGATTGCTGACAGCGTGCAAACAAAATGAAGTCTTATTTATGTTGGTAACAGATTGCAAATTAGAACATTGTTTTGGTACTCCAGACTGAAACTTGTGGAAAGAAAATGTGTAGATTGCAAATTAGAACATTGTTTTGGTACTCCAGCCAGAAACTTGTGGAAAGAAAATGAGTAGATTGCAAATTAGAACATTGTTTTGGTACTCCAGCCAGAAACTTGTGGAAAGAAAATGAGTAGATTGCAAATTAGAACATTGTTTTGGTACCCCAGCCAGAAACTTGTGGAAAGAAAATGAGTAGATTGCAAATTAGAACATTGTTTTGGTACTCCAGCCAGAAACTTGTGGAAAGAAAATGTGTAGATTGCAAATTAGAACATTGTTTTGGTACTCCAGCCAGAAACTTGTGGAAAGAAAATGTGTGATTGTGATGTACACAAGTAAAATTTTTTTACGACATTTAGTAAGTAGACATAGAGTGCCTAGTTATCCCTCAAAGATCACTATAGTTAAAGTATTGGCCCAGCTGTAAAAGCAGTTATCAGTTGTACTGATTTATCATCATATCATAGGTTCTTTCTGGTCATTTTTTGTTCATAGTAGCAATACTGTTGCCATTAACAAAAACGTATTCAAAATTTAGGTGGTCTGAGTATTGCTAGAAAGTTTTCTGGTCATTGAAGTGCCTTCATATTAAATGCTCTGGTGTTAGTCTTTTCATGGCAAGATTATCTATATATCTTCGATTCAAATATAGAACAGTGACAGTATAACGGTGTTAACACAAGTTTAAGATTTGGAATGCATAATTTGACATTCTAGTCGAATACTCTGTGTGGCTAAGTACCATTATTGTATAGCAAGGAAAGAACTACAGACACATATGGTCTTTCAAAAACACTTTTACAAGAATTAAAATTGATTATCAAAGTGCACCAAACAATAGTGAATTGGCTCATTAACTTCAAAGAGCTAGAAGATGTGGTTTCACATTGAATAAGAATTTTTACACAAATACAACGGTGTGCTTGAACATATAAGGTTCCTCACTACTCTGTGAGAGTCTGTCCATTTGCTGAGAGTTCCAACCTTCGACATCTTTTTCCAGAAGTGACACAATATATTGGTAGTACGAATACTGCTACTGGATGGACATTTTAGCTAATGTCGAAAGAGGTTTGGGAAAGGCAACATGAGAAAGCCAGATCTAGCTTGGACGCAACATGGTGTTAAAGAAGTCAAAGTGTATCTGTTACAAAATGACAAATGATGCATGGAATCTCTGGTACATTTATGAGCATACAGAAGTGCAAAATAGGATGCTGTATTTTTACTACAATCTGCATAGGGATAGAGCCTGATTTGTGATGAAGATAGTGGTACCTAAGTTTCTTATGCAAAAAAATTCTCCAAACCTTGCAAGAAGCTAGAACAGGAGAATGCAATGGAATGAATATCTTGCATCACGCCTTGCTTGTAGAAAGAGTGTTATTGGCCACGTCATCCTCAAGCTGTGAAGTGGTATGCCAATGTTTCAAATGCCAAGGAGATTTTTGGCAGTGACTCATGGGTCCTCCACTCTAGAGGGTAGTCTTAGATATCACTGGAACTCCTCAAAAACAGAGAACATGGTTGATATCTGCTAGTTGTTATTGTTTAATTTATCAAGGAGGCTGAATCTTATCATTGTATGCCCAGTTCTGTCTTGTTTGTAAGCTACTATTATGATTTGTTCACTCTTTTTAATTTCGTCTAATCTTTTTTTCTCTGTGGCATTTATTTTATATGGTTATCTAAAGGTGAATAAATATTTTTTTTTCTTTTTACATGACCATTAATGCAAAACTCGCCAGTGAAATCCTTTGAAATTTAATTTGTAAAGTCGACAATCTGTGTATTAATCATTCCATAACGCAGAATGCCACATAAATATAGTTGTGAAATAGTCTAAAAAATTTTGCAATGTTTCTCATGTTTTCAATCTTATTGAATATTAATTAAACACAGAAATTAATCATCCTGAATAATATTGTTATCAAATATTTTGCACCATCTAGAATAAATTCACTAAGCTCAGATAATATGTCTTACCCATTTGAATTATTTTAGTTTAAAATATCATTGTGAAATTATATATCAGATTTACTTAAAAGTAATAAAGAAACCAACTCTAAAACTTGGTTATTTTTTTAATGCTGATGTAGATGGCTTGGTAAATATGTATCAGTAATATAGCACTATGTAGCGATATACTGTTATATCATGAATTACGAACCTCTATCTCCTGCTATTACAAGTTGATGCAATCAAGGGAAATTAATGCAAAGAGCATCTCAAAATAAAAGTTATGATAAGTCAGATGATTAATTTTCTAAGGATCACACGTACCCTTTATGATTATGACAAGTACCGATAATTAATAATACTGTATATATAAGGATGAATTGCATGTACCAATGCAACTCTTTTAACCAAAAAATGAAGGCCGTGGGTTTGAAAGAAACCCTCTGACCCGAAAAACATTCTTAGTTAACAAAATAATATACTAGGTTTTGAATCTGACAAAAGCTCGCATGTACAAGCCACACCTCGTAATGAACAAGAACAAAAATGGCCGAAGAAGGATCTATAGGACATTCCTCAAGATGTATGGTCTAAGATTGGTCCCACTGTTATTCACACAAGCTTCTTAGGATAATAATTCAAATGTTGCTAAATTGTGCATGACCAAGGACACCACAGTATGCATAATCGACGTTGGGGTATGTCGTTCCAAGGACACCAAGAGACGAGAAACATCATTCTTATAACATGCAGTTAACCCTCATTATTTTAGATGTATTAGGTAATTAGCATGTGATCCTTAAAATGAAAATGATACATCATTCATATACCAATTTTCTGAAACACAAATCAACATGACGTATTTGACGTTTTGCATTTGAATTCCATCATCAAACTCATGTTGTCCTTCGTGATGATCTGTTATGTTGAGATATTTTCGTTTTAATGCCTTGATGAATTTAATATTGCTAGATTAAGGTAAAAGATCAGTTGTGTCTGATGATTGTTTGTTTGAAGTTAAACACAAAGCTACACAATGGGCTATCTGTGCTTTGCCCACCACGGGTATCGAAACCAGGTTTCTTGCGTTGTAAGTCCGCAGACATACCGCTATGCCACTGGGGGGGCATGTCTGATGAATAGATACTTGCGATAGTTTACTTTGTTTTAAAAACAAGTTAGCTGCAGATGTTTCACCTTCCTCTTTCTTCGTCCATTGAAGTCATAAGTCAGTGTGTGAAAAACAGCATTTCAGATCTATCTTTTTTCTCCCACAACTCACTGCAGAATCCATAAGTTGGGCTGGACAATGAGATACAAAAGGTTCCACGAAGCGCTATTAATATATGCAGTATAATACTTTAAACGTTACGATTTAAACGCCGAAATCCGGCGAAGTATGAAAAAACCAATAGGTCTAAAAATCGTTATAAAAACAAGTTAACTGCAGATGTTGTTTTTTCCTTATTCCCCATAATTTGTTCATTGTAGCTCTAAATCAGAAGTGAGTAAAAAATAACACTGAATACCTCTCGTTTGTTTCCCACAAGTCAATGGGCAATAAGCTTTTCGTTAACTTGTGTAATCTTGCTTGTGATTGGGCAATACAATATTCGCTATAATCACTTTGTTTTATAGTTCGCATTGTGAAAATAACTGCGTACTTATTATAATAAATTATGATAAATATTAATGTGAAATTTAAAGACATTATAAGTACACATTTTATAATACTATCAATGCTCCCGTATCCTTAGAAAAACTTCTATGTTTGATTACACAGAAATAAAAATGTTTTCCAAACGCCTTTAATTTCTTAGAAAAATCAAATTTATGACGACTTATTTCTAAATAATTCATATTATGAACCCCATATTATACTCGAATAAAGGGGGTGTAAACAAATTATTGTGAAAATTTATTTGTTTTACAAAAGAAAGTCGTTTAACTTCCAAGTTAGAGTCTTTTGGAAAATTATATTTACATTCGTTTTCAAAAGGCAGTTTAGACTTCTTAACCGTTTCTGTTTAAAGTAGAGAATTAATGTGAACATCCAGACTTCTCATGTTATAAAAATTCAAGAGTTGTTCGCTGCAAATGCGCTGTGATTCCCCATTTTAAAAGGAACATTGTCGCACTGCTTTTTGTTGTTGTTTGTTTTCGCTTTCACCGAGTTATTTCTTCTGTACCTTCCACCCCTGCCGAAGAGTTGTTCATCAGTCCGAAAGGTAAAGAAACTAAATAAATCTTTTTGTTTCTTTAAACATATGAGAGCATTAATTAAACAACTAAAACGTTAAAATATATATTGCACAATAAAAGTTTAATAAAAAGGGTATCAAGCCTTGTTGGAAATTTCTTTATATGTGTAGGCGTTGTTATACAGCGCCATCGTCAGGAGAAGCATGAAGTTACAAAGTAAATAATAAACCAAAATCTAATGTATCAGCTTTCGCTGAAGATATAGCGAACACCGCCCATTTTATCAATTGAAGTAATGTTCAGTTGGTTAATTAGATTGATTCAAGAACGAATTAAATATTATAATATTATATTAATATTATTATATTATGGCGCATGATGTTGAATAAAGATTTTGGTTCGGATATTATAGAAATTAATTTTAGGAAGTAGATTTTGTAAATGTAGAGAGTGTTACACTATTTGTGGAAATTATTCATATCTTGTATGCGCGTGCATCTGTTAAGGTATATAACTTTCCAGTGGCTCAGAGGTAAATCTGAGAGCTTATAACACTAAAAACCGGGTTTCGATAATCACACCGCACAGATAATCCATGGCCTAGCTTTGAGCTTAACAAACAAAAACATAACTGAAACCTTTGACGATGGCGGTGTACATCATCTCCGAAATACATAGAGAAATATCCAACAGGGTTTGATGCTCTTTTTTTTAATCAGAGGTTTAGTGTGAAATATATGTTAACGTTATGGTGTGTTTTAGTTTTATGAACCTTTGTACAAGTACCGTGTAATCCTTTTTTCTTTTCTTTTTTTTGATAAGGAAGCATCTATAAACATTAAATATTTTCTTCTTATACTATCAATACGTAGCACTTCCTCAGTTAATTACAATTATTACAATTAATTCTTCTATATTTTATTACTAACTGGAGTACCCGTCCCCTGGACGGAAGTTATGTAAATTCATGATTAATGAAAGGATTTTTTAGGACACTTAAAGTCGCTTCCCTTATATGTAACTGTACAAAACGCAAATACGCCCATAGAAACTGCAAAAGACAAAAATGTG
>NW_013669599.1:9245-12583 GCF_000517525.1 Limulus polyphemus
ATGTGAAACCGCAAATTTGCATGTATCTCCACATGGACCCAACAAACCTTCACGCCAAATTTGGTGAAGATTCATCAACACGGGGCGAAGTAGTGATAAAAAACGCAAAAATGTCCATAAAAACTGAAAAATGAAAAACTTGTATGTATTCTCGCATGGACCTAATGAACCTCCATAACAATTTTGGTGAAGATCCATCCATACCTTGCGAAGTAGTTACATGGACAGACAACAGACAGTACTATTATACTTATATAGATTGTAAGTCTACGTAAAACCAACAATGACTTACTTTCCAAACTCGAGTCCAAGTTAAAACTAATACAATCCAACGACCACATTTATATTTACTTATGTTAACTCTCTAATGTTTTGTATTTGTCTTCAAGTGAAACAAAGACTTTTTTTCACAGTTTATGATTTGTTTGTAATTAAGCACAAAGCTGCACAATGGGCTATCTGTGCTCTGCCCACCACGAGTATCGAAACCCGGATTCTAGCGTTGTAAGTCCGCAGATATACCGCTGTGCCATTGGGGGCTCACAGTTTATGACAGAAATGTTCATGTATCCCAAGTCCTCGAATTGTAATTTACTGTATCTCGCTGGTAGCAATTATAAGAGAGCGGAATAATATAACCCTAACTATATTCTATTTGTTGTTTAGGTCATCGTTGATATGCTTTAAAAATACGAGCTAGTGATATCTTTTCTTCTGTTTTAAACACAAAAAAAATATTTGCTTTTTTATTCAAACATAAACAAAAGAAACTTACACTCTCAGTATGAGGCTTCCCTACATTGCAGCAATATATATATATATTGAAAACATTTAAAAATTAATGTAATTTATATAAATAAATCTAAGATTTATTAATTAATTAGGAAAATAGTTATGTAAATAAGTTCTATAAGTTTGTTTGTTTTGAATTTCGCGCAAAGCTACACGAGAACTATCTGCGCTAGCCGTCCCTAATTTAGCAGTGTAAGACTAGAGAGAAGACAGCTAGTCATCACCACCCACTGCCAACTCTTGGGCTACTCTTTTACTAACGAATAGTGGGATTGACCGTCACATTATAACGTCCACACGGCTGAAAGGGCGAGCATGGTGTGAGGGGGATTCGAACCCGCAGATTGCGAGCCGAGCGCCCTAACCACCTGGCAATGCCGGGTCAAGTTCTATAATAAGTTGTATTTAAAACGCATTTCAATTAGTTTTGTAGAAGGTAATCATATTCGACGAGGCTGCTATTTAAGAGTAAAAAAACGTGAATTCTGGTGCTTATTTGCTCTTAAAAGCTTCTTGTATGGCTTTACTCTTTCAATTTATTCGCCACAATTTTCGTAGTGAAACAAATACATAAAAAATCAACACAAAATACATAAAATCAATTATTATGAACAGTTTGTGAATTCTATTATTTGTATTTTATTTACCCAACCAATCAGATAAGTTGTACTTAATTATCTGAACTAGTCAACACAAGATGTTTCAGTTTTGTTCTTTATCTTAACCAGTCGTTTGCTTACTGTTTACCTTTCCCTTTTCTGTGCTCATTCATCAATATTCAACTAAGAAATAGCGAATTGATAAATCGTACGTCTATCTATTCGCGGTAAGTCTGAGGTCTTACAATGGCTAAAAATAGGGTTTCGATACCAGCTTGGGGGGAGGGGTACGGATAATCCATTGTGTGGCTACAACTTTAACATTCTACATAAAATATTAAGTTTTTTTTGTTTCTTCATTTTTCTGTTATTCATTAGGTTTCAAGTTAGGTATTCCAAATTCTATTTATGTGTAGTTTTTGATACGCCAAACGGAAAATTGCGCAACAACATTGAAACCAGATGTCTTGATTACAGCTAGGACTTTAACTGACACTAAAAGTAATGTTTAAATTGAACTTTCTGACTTGAATTCACCTTAATAAAAGAAAATCTATAAACTTTGTAAGTAATAAAAATATTTGCTGAAACACAAGTTATCCCAGTTTCTTTAAAGTAGCCCAAAATAATCTCATGGTGCTTGTAACTGTTGTTAACATTCGTCAGCAATAAAGTGGTTCAACTGATATTACAATTTTTAATATCCATTGCTATTTTGCAACAATAAACATAAATGAATCATTAGAATTACAAGGATTTCATAGTTCTAAATTTTATCAGGATTTATGTATATTTCTAATTTCAATTAATCCCAGTTTCTCAGAATATTTCGTCTGTGGTTAGAACCTGAAATGCCCCCCCAGTGGCACAACGGTATGTCTGCAGACTTACAACGCTAGAAACCAGGTTTCGATACCCGTAGTGGGCAGAGCACAAATAGCCCATTGTGTAGCTTTGTGCTTAATTACAAACAAACAAAGAACCTGAAATTATCACTTGAAAAAAATAATTTTCGACGTGTATACGAACAGATTCAGATTATTAGGGACAAAAGGCGATTTTGTGATTTTCATTTTGTACAGGATATATTAATATTTGATAAACTTTGCAAAATATTGCTGTATACCAACCTTCACATTCGAAAAATTAAGAAATATCTTTAGATTGATCTATTGTAGCGTTTTAAGCGATCGATTTATCTACTTGAGTATCTGTCAACTGTAGGTTGTTTAAATTAGTTAGTGTTTTACACGTTTGAGAACATATGTAACATATTATTGACCACAGGGGAAAAGTTTATCCGTTAATTTCGTTTTTAACACTCAAACGTATTTCATTGTTGGCTCCCACTGTTGGCCATTGACAGTAAATATTATAAACATTGGGTTAATACAGGTTCAACTTTCCACTTGTTAATTATCAAATATCCTAAATAAACTTGTAGGAGTGAGATGCTTAAAAGAAACATAATTGCGATCTTATTCTGCTTTGTTATCTTGGGAATACTCCAATAACTTGTTAACAGTTCACCAAACGAACAATATATATTTCTAATGTTGTTTTCTATCACTGCACATTACACGATGGTTTTATTGTTTTGAAGTTTTTACATGTAATTCCTGTACGCTGAATCCGAAAATGATATCCATTTTTTTCCCATCACGTATAGATTTTTCACTAAACGTCGTAACGCAATACATAAAAGAAAGACCACTAGACGTACTTGTGTACAAGACTTAGATTTCACAAAAAAAAATCACGATGAATGAGGATGCATATTCGTTTGACATCAATGTTCTTCCCTTTTTATTCAGTTTGTTTGTATTTTTGTTAACAAACATAATAAAAAATGTTCATTGTGGTAAAGGAAACAATAATTTGATCTTTTTTCTTCCCGATTTGTAAAAAAATCCTTACGTGATAAAAAAATGACTATTATTTTATAAA
>NW_013669599.1:13424-16166 GCF_000517525.1 Limulus polyphemus
CCAAAACAACTTTTATGAACTTTTATTTCGCATACCCTTTTAGGAAGGGTATATAATAGCCTTTTTGGACACAGAATATTCATACATTCGGATCTTAATGATGTGTTCAGATCGAGGATTTAGAATTTCCAAGGTAAGGATATCCCTTGTACTTAATTTCATTAGAAAACAAAAGAATTTGGATCAACTTGCGACACAAGAACCATACAGAAAGAGATCTGCAATAAGTCGTAGCATAGTCATGGTAACCAAAATGCGGCGCAACAGGTGAGAATCCAGGCAAAAAAAAAAAGGTCATTGACATGTTATCCAAGCAACAATACGCAATATAATTAAGCAGGATATCCGTCTGGAAAAGCGACATACGTGTAGTCAAGTTGCTTCTATGGCAGATACGTTCAACCATCGCATAACTCAAGTAGCTGGAAAAATGAAACGGATATTCATACTGTTCCACACGAAGATATATCAGTCAAGTTGCTGGATGTAGCGCCTTTGGATTTCTGTGCAATCGGACTGTTGAAGCAGGTGGTGAGAAACAAGCTTCCTCCTACATTAGATGAATTACGGAAACCATCACTGAGGGGCGGGGCTTTGAACATGACAGCAGTTGAAGCTACGCTGCAGGGATATTGTGAAGATAAAGCATGACTGGACGTGGCGACATGGACTGTAACGACTTAGTGAATATCCAAAACCGTTTGAATATAACGTACTCACCCTTATTATATATCGAAAACCAAAATTTGAGTCATTCCAAAGAAGTGAATAATATAAATTTTATTGTTTTATTTGTTTTTAATTATCGTCTTATTTTCCAAATGTCACCTTAAGTAATTTCCTATCAGCGTTTCAAGCAAGAGACTGTAAAATAAAACTAACAATTGAATCCCAGATTGAATTTTCATGAAACTTTAAATATATAATATAATTATTAGAATAAATGTAATCACTTGTTAAAATATCCAATTGAAAAGTAAGATTTAATTAAACCAACATCATTAATAGATGAGGTGCATAGGATTTATGGGTTCATAAATAATAAAAATCTAAGCATCACTATTGAAGCGAGTTACAGAGGATTTTAACACTAAATCATGTATATTTTATTTATTCGTGGTGGTTTTATCTATCTAATATATAGATAAATACACGTGTATTCCTTAGTATAATATATATGTGTTCCTTAGAAGTTAGTAAGCTCAATTCGTAGTTAAAGTTATGCACAAGTGAAAATCTACTGATTGACACGTGCTTGTAAAGAATAAAAGTTGAGCTTTAGCCCCGAGTATCTGTTTTTGTATTCTCGAACTTTGAGTTGTTAACTTTGCCCATTTCGAGTTTTATGTATTTTTAACCTGTGTAGCAGTTGATCAAGGACAAAGTCACGTTCTGCTAAACGTAATTTTATTAGGATCAAGATTGTGACAAGAAACATCAATTTAATTCGGATATTATAAAAGTAAGACACGGACAGAAAACAAATCAACTATATATGTATGTATATAGGGCCAGGGAACAGTAACTTGCCCCAAATTTTATTCAGTATTTGAATATAACATTTAAATATTAATGCTTAATCTCATTTTCTTGGCAATGATTAGCATGCCCTTTCATAATTATTTTAACTTGCACTGGTTAGTTTTCAATGTATAAAAGTTTAAAATATATGTTATTTCTCAAGACGAAGGGCAAGTCACTATGTTTATGTTGCCCCCCAGTTACACAGCGGTATGACTGCGGACTTACAACGCTAGAAACCTGGTTTCGATACCCGTAGTGGGCAGAGCATAGATAGCTCATTGTGTAGCTTTGTGCTTAACTACAAACAAACAAACTTACCAAGATGTCATTGATAAAATAACTTTGATAACAACAACTGTACTATCTTCTTGACTATTTTGTATTTATAATCTACCCTCTCTCTAATTTACTATAAAGCTTGACATCAAATCTTTTAGAACTTTTTGGGTGTTTTAGGCCTATCTGATTATAACGTCAGCATTACGGCCCGCAACTCCCTCTGCTAATAAAGAAACTACAACATTAAAAAAATAGCTCACAACAATACTTTTTCCTTTGCTTACGATTTCGAATAAACATATTTTAAAGTATCCTTAGGTATCCATAATGTATATAAAACAATGCCTTTTGAAATGCCAAATGCCAGTGTTTTCAAACAGTATTTACCTCCTTACTAGATATTTATTTAATTCCGGCAAATCCACAACGTTTAGCCAACGAATCAACTCATTTACATCAATGTCTCCAAGTGTTTATGTGTGTTGCTCACTCTCAATCTAACAATAACATTGGAATGTTTTACCCTCTTATTGACCCTACAATTACACGGGAAAAGGTTTGGGATGAATGTTGCACTCATTTTTAAAGAGTTTATTAGTCCATTTTAGATTCATTTTCAATAACACGCTACAGACAACGTTGTAATACAAGAATTACCGAAGAAGAGATAGGTTTTAGACAAAGATGCAACATCACGTTATGTTTCACAAAACTTACTGAACAGAAAATCTTTCTGGCTTCGCCAGCTTAGGTGTTTAACACCTAAATACGCATTCGAGTTATATTAATAAAATAATTAACTTACTTTTCCATGTTACTACATATACACTATTAATGCTGCTGTTATTAAAGAAGGAAACTTTTGGCTAGAAAAAAATAGAAATAAGCGGCGGAAAAGAATGTTTACCTGTAATATTTGTTCAGTGTCTGTGGGGCCCG
>NW_013669599.1:17159-31496 GCF_000517525.1 Limulus polyphemus
TATATATATATATATATATACATGGTGTTTGCAACAATTCTAATTAAAACCCAGTTTATTACAACTTAAATAGTACATTTTACAGCAGGTATAAAAATAAAAAAACAGCACTGAAATATTTGCTTGTATACGTTAAAAGGCCACTTGTAAATCGTGACACTTATTATAATATTGTAATAAAAACCATAGCGTTACGTCAGCAGTCTTATTTCAGTTCGTATTTGTACACGAATTTATCGTAATTGAAGTATTCGTAGCTTCTATATAATTAAGTGAAATCCAAGCCACAACTACTTAGAAAATGCCAATCAAGATAAGACACACTGCACAAGTTATTTAATATCTGAGAAAGCGAAAATAGTATTACAGATACTATAAGCAAAAAAACAATTTTGAATTATAAATATTTTGTAAACAACATATTGTGTGTTCTAAAGTTAAAATGTAAAGAAAACTATTCAGCCATTAAAACCTTTTTTTTTCGAAAACGAACTTTCGAAACAGGCGTTTCAAATACAAAAAAGTAGGAAAATATTCTCATTTTATGTCATTTTATTTCCTAAGTTACAATATTTTGACGAGTGTTGGGTTTAACGTAATAGATCAAAGGAGGATTTTTAGCAAATGATGTACAGATTTTCTTCTTCGTTAAAAGCTACACAAGGGCCATTTAAGTATATCCATCCCTAATTTGAACTAATAGACTAGAAAGATGGCAGCTTATTAACAGCACACCTACCGGAACTTTTGGGTTACCCTAATCGAATAGAGAGATTTGATTGTTACTTTTCTAGCGGGCGTATCCATGGCTCCAAAACTAGTTCTTGCAACCACGAGACACGTACCATAAACCATCGGATTCACAGTCCGGTCACGCTAACCTCTATACCAGACCTAGCCTGTTCAGACAATGTAGAACTAGAAATTACAAATTGAGCTCGTACTTTTAGGCAAAATTTATTGACAATACGCGTAGCACGAATGTGCTTCTGTGGGCATTGAAATGTAATCAGTATGATCAAGAAGAAAGAAACTATTTAAAAACTAAACAATATAAAATAAGGCATATGTCTTCTCATATTTAAGTACTTTTTATTTGTTTCAGTTATTTACGACTGGGTTTGGTTTTAATTTCGCGCAAAGCTACACGAAGGCTATCTGCGCTAGCCGTCCCTAATTTGGCAGTGAAAGACTAGAGGGAAGGCAGCTAATCAACACCACCCACCGCCAACTATTGGGCTATTTTTTTATAAATGAATAGTGGTATTGACCGTCACATTATAACGCTTCCAAGGTTGAAAGGGCGAGCATGTTCGGTGTCGGGAATTCGAATCCGCGATTGCGAGTCTAGCGCTTTAACCATCAGGCCATACCAATCCTCAATTATTTAGTTATTTATAAATAGACCAATATTGAAGTTGAATGCCAAGAGAATACCGGACAATTGGAGTTTTATTAGCCACAAATCCTTAAAACAACACCAGGGTCGCTTACAGATATTAATAAGGATTTTCTGTACTAATTTATATCTCTCATTATAAAATTACTACAACCCTATGCTTATATATATATTATGCAACAAAAGCACATAAATATGTTATGTGTGTATATATATATATATATATATAACCTTCAAAACCATGTTGAAAAAAATAACACTGAAATTACAATAGAAAAGTAACCTTGAAAAATTTATTCTGTGGAAATTTTATGTTTTTGTTTATCATAGGTGTTTCGGGTATTGGATTCAGTTCATAGCTGTTTCAAAACAAATGATTTCATTGTTAACTTTCTGCAGAAAATAAATAAATACTGTCCATACGCAGACTAAACGTCAAAATATTGATAAAATTATAATATATTAAGAGCAAACATACAAAACTAGACGTTCTGTTTCTTTTTTCGAAGTAATTTTTTAGTTTTTGAAACAAACAATCACGAATTTTTGCAGCGGGCCATTCAAAATGTTGCATCATATGATGTCAACTGCATTTAGAGTTAACACATTTATCACAGTTATATGCTACTTATTGATACGCCTGTATACCTTTAGCTCCCTAGTGCAGTCGCCCTGTTAACCGATACATATATACGTCTTTCAAGTTGCAGTGAGTAGCAGGAAAACAGGTTTTCTTTATGATTCAGCATAAAACCAAAAGTCCAATAAAGCTTGTATAACAGAAGTAATGGAATACAGATCAAAGATATATATATAGTGCAAATGCAATTTGGAATTGTGAATTTGAAATAGAACTTGGTTGTTATTTTGTATGTTTATCATCCAGTTATGAATCTTAAGTATTAAAGCTAATTAGTCTTTCTACCACATTTGCTACAAAAAAGTTGTTTCTTATACATTACAGCCTCTGGTTGAT
Organism: Limulus polyphemus; assembly: GCF_000517525.1. Classification (NCBI taxonomy): domain Eukaryota; kingdom Metazoa; phylum Arthropoda; class Merostomata; order Xiphosura; family Limulidae; genus Limulus; species Limulus polyphemus. The sequence continues at coordinate 19,535 of NW_013669599.1, forward strand.
GTCACTGTGAAAGAAAAAGGCCGCGCTGTGCTACAATGTAAAACTACGGGCACTCCGACTCCTGCAGTTAAATGGTTCAGAAACAACATCCAGATTACGGCGTCCTCTGATTACCATCTAACCTACAAAGACGGATTCTGTACCCTGGTCATCCCAGAAGTCTATCCAGAGGACAGCGGAAAGTTCACATGTACTGCCACCAATATTGCTGGCACTAAAACAACGTCCGCCCATCTCAATGTGGAAATAGATGTCACAAGTAAGGGATTATTTCTGCTTTATTGACGTATTTAGTTCACAAAACGACTGTTCCGCTTCTCTTTTGGTTATTTAACGGGTTACCTCATTGAATGAGAGTCACATACGTAAATGCAATTAATTATAGGACCCTTATCAATACAGGTTAAATCACATCTGGAATACCAATATCACTATTAAGTAAGTTTAATTCCAATTTCAGTGAAAGTAACACGGGATTAAAAAAAAGAAAAAGAAAGAAAGCCCATTTCATGGCACCGTTAAAGGGTCGGGCGCTAGCCTACGAAAAGTTATTAAAAAATTAAGAGATATTTCGTCGCCCCCTATTTTCCAGCGCTTGAAGCTAACTTATGTAACGATTGCCGACCATAAAAGGACGAATGAATTACAAGGAAGCATCCATCAAAGTACAGTTCAACAACTTTATAAATGCAATAATTAGCTGGAGTTAGAATTTTCAACCTGAGCGGCACCTTATGTGAACATGGACTAAACAACCAGGTCACAGAGAAACTCCTAAGGGTTAAAGAGTCATCCCTAACGGGGCCAGTCTTCATACAGTTATCCAGTTGGAGGCGCTGATGATCAACTGGATTATATATCTCTCTTTCTTTTTTTTTTAACGTGTTTGCTGTTGTACCACTAGTAGTTGTACTGTTGAGCAAAATTTCACAATTTAAAGTATTAAGTAGTCTCAGTGCTGTGTTAGTTTTAGTTTTTAAATGCAGTCTACCGGGTGTTGTGTACAAGGATGTAATAATCCCCGGGGGGAATGTTTTTCCAAGATCAAAGAAAGAAAAAAAAAACGATTGAAACTTTGGATTAAAATTTAAAGCAGTCCGACGAGGGGAGGTGAACTGCACCAGTGAATGTGAATTGAAACTGGCCACTGAATTAATAACAATATGCTAAATATTATGTAATTTCAAAGTGTATTGTACCAAAAAGTGCATAAAATATGATTAATAAACAACTTTATAAAACAGAAGTACTGGGTGTAATTTTCATGTGCCTTTCTGAACTTTATAATGGTATTATAAATAACTTCAGCAGAGTACATTTAATGAATATTATACTCGTATATCTTGTAAACGTTATCATCTGGAACAGTGGATATAAAATAGTTTTTATGAAAGTGGGGGCCCGGCATGGCCAGGTGGTTAAGGCATTCGACTCGCAATCTGAGGGTCGCGGGTTCGAATCCCCGTCACACCAAACATGCTCGCCCTTTCAGCCGTGGGGGCGATTGATCGTCACATTATAACCCACTATTCGTTGGTAAAAGAGTAGCCCAAGAGTTGGCGGTGGGTGGTGATGACTAGCTGCCTTCCCTGTAGTTTGTTTGTTTTTAATTATGCACAAAGCTACACAATGGGCTATCTGTACTCTGCCCACCACGGGTATCGAAACCCGGTTTCTAGCGTTGTAAGTCCGCAGACGTACCGCTGTGCCACTGGGGGGCCTTCCCTCTAGTCTTACACTGCTAAATTAGGGACGGCTAGCGCAGATAGCCCTCGTGTAGCTTTGCGCAAAATTCAAAAAACAAATAAACAAAACAAAAACAAACCAGTGTCTGTGTTCATAAATGATATTCAGGTTTTTAAATTACCTTTACGTCGTATTCCTTAGATTTCAGAGAAGATCTCTCTCTCTATATATATATATAATGGTTCAACCGAATCGCAAAATTATTTAATGGTTGCAAATGCAGCACGTAAACGTGAAAATGCTGTCTTTCGTGAGCAATATTGAAACGTCATGTCGTACATGCCAAACAGATAAGTAATCTACCCTCAAATTTGATGTAACACAGCATACCTAGTGGAAAATGACGCAGAAATGTTGTGTATGTGAAGGCTTAAGTTTACGACAACTTTAAACTCCGGGTTCCATGAAGGACTCGGGATTGTGAATCTTTGAAAGTACAAACCGTACGGGAAAGTTTTCCCCTTCATTCATAAAATACTCAGTAACGTTGATGGAGTAGATTGGTGTTTTTTTTTATCCATCACCATTTACATCCAGAAAGGTTTTATTGTACCTACGTGTCATAGAAGCTGTCATGCCTTTCTTCACTTATACACGTTTCCTACTTCGTTCGATACAGAATTATACGTGAACCTCAACAACAGTCACTTCAGATTTAGCACGTGGGAAGATGCAACATCCCAGGACCAAGTGTCTTTCATGATTCATATAACAGTATATTAGAAAAACAAAACTGGTTGGAGGATATATTTGGGCAACTAATTACGTGGATCAAGTAAATACATATTCGGTTAGATTAACGTCCCAGTTACACAACGGTATATCTGCGGACTTACAACGCTAGAAACTGGGTTTCGATACCCGTGGTGGGCAGAGTACAGCTAGCCCATTGTGGAGCTTTGTGCTTAATTACAACCAACCAACTAAGCATAACGCGAAAAGCCCTCTGGTGATAAAAAAAAGAATGACAACCAACGAAATCCTTCCAGCATGCCAAGAAACCTTGATTTTAAGTATACATTTTCTATAGTTTATATTCTCTAAGCTAAAAACTTTGCGTTCGACGTTATATGCTATAATTTCAATGAAATATTTGTGTTCAAATTAATATACAAAAACGTTTTCAACTGTACCAAAAAGAAATGAATTTATTGTATAAGTCATAACGATATTACAGAGGTTACGAAGAATAAAACATACGTTACATTAAATAATTGTACTAATTTTAATAGTCACATGTAGAATCAACCATATTAGTTCATTTTGCGCAAGAGGTTTTACCGGATTTCCAGCTTGTTGGATTGCTGCCGAGTACAGATCGTTGCCTTGATATGTTTACGATACGTTCAAAGAAGCTCGTGTGGCAAAAGGGTTAGTGCTAATATTAGTTACGATGAAAGCAGTAATACCGTAACACTAGTGGATTTTTCAGCTACTGTGTTGTACACGTGCTTGAACTTGGATTCTGAGTATTGACAGGTATGGTATATGGCAAATAACAACAGTCACAGTATTCCCCCCCCCCCATTGGCACAGCGGTATGTCTGTGGACTTACAACGCTAAAAATCGGGTTTCGATACCCGCGATGGGCAGAGTACAGATAGCCCATTGTGTACTTAATTACAAACAAAACAAAAACATAGTATTCCATGATCGAAAATGACTCACTTGTCGAGATGAATACAAGTATTGAAAAAACTCTCAAATAAATAATACTGAAATCAAACAAAGAAAAAGTGGATTTTAGTATTTAAATTATTTTCATCAATGTCTTTCATCGTTGCTCTAACGACTCAAGTATGATAGATAAATGTAACAACAAATCTGCAAAAACCAGTCCCTCTCACGAAAAGGACATTCAGTATGCGATAAGGACTTGTTAGGAAAAATATAATCGATTGATTGTTATTGTTTTAGCTATTGTGAATGAAAAAAGTACGCAATATTTCGTTCACTTGCCATTTCGGCTTGTTAAAAAATGGTATCAATACTTATCTCTGAAAACGTACATTACGTGCACTAGAAAAAGGAGATTGGCGGTAAACGAAATACGAAAAAATAGTTATTATGATAAAGGAATCAATTAATTGTTAACATCTGATATTTGTTTTTCGCAGCAAATATGAATATATATGTTTTCATTGGTGATAGTTCTTATAAAGCTACGTAAATAACAATTAAATGAATTATATTTTCACACTGTAGGCTTACCATAACAAATGTGTCGTAGTGGGTTTACTGTAGTAGTAAACCATAAGTATATCTTTGGATATATATTAATGTGTTAATATGTGTTTCTCTTCCACTGTAAATTAAACGATGGTACTTATCTGCACTTTTCTATTAACACATATTTCAAGCTACGTATTTTATCTACTATACTACAAAATATGACGAAATTAGCTATAGAGTGGATATTATTTTTAGGTATTTCAGTCAGAAGTATAAAAAAACAGCATTTGGTTGACTACCTTAGGTCTATCATATAAAAATATTTAATAATAACCAAGACTTTATGTATTCATGCCCATAAACATGATCTGCAAACACTCCCAATATCTGATAAATATTATCGACAGCAGACTTAAAATAAGACCCAAAACTCGAGCGCTTTCGAATAATTGACTATTCTTCTTCAGGAGAACAAAATCGACAGAATTTACTCATTGTAAAGGTGGATCTTATAAACTCTGACGAAGGAAGAGGTATGAAGAAGAAGATTAGTAAGTATGCGAGTACACGCGAAGGAAACGTTCCCAACTGCTCAGTTGAGAAGACCATCATGTGATGTTGACCTTGTTCCATTCAGCTTTACTGCAATAGGTTACCAAGTTGTTTACGACAAACTGGACCATTTCGTTCAAGGACATAAACAGCATGCTACATGCAATGATATCGAGATGTTAATCTTGTTTCCCAAGAGCCTTTTATTGAAACCGCTATTTCTTATATTATGTCAAGGTATCTAATGTCGTGTTTAGTATGATTAGATCTTGTTGATCACTTTAATATATAGCTTTTGCATAACGATTTACTTATAATTACATCATTAATAAATGTTTATTGAAATCAAATATAAGCAATTATGGGGAGTCGTGTTCTTCTGATGTTTCTTTGTTTGAAGTTAAGCATAAAGCTACACAATGGGCTATCTGTACTCTGCACACCACGGGTATCGAAACCCGGTTTCTAGCGTTGTAAGTCCGCAGAGGTACCGCTGTGTCGCTGGGGGGCTTTTCTGATGTGATAGCACACCTTCAAAAGTGGAGAGTCGTGTTTTTCTGCTGTAACCTCATTTTAGTAAGCAATAGACCCATGTGTGTGATAGCACACGTTGAAAAGTGGGGACTCGTGTTATTCCGCTGTAATCTCATTTTAGTAAGGAATAGACCCATCCGTGATAGCACACCTCGAAAAACTGGGAGTCGTGTTTTTCTGCTATAGTCCCATTTTAGTAAGAAATAAACACGTCTGTGATAGCACACCCTGAAAAACTGGGAGTCGTGTTTTTCTGCTATAGTCCCATTTTAGTAAGAAATAAACACGTTTGTGATAGCTCACCCTGAAAAATGGGGAGTTGCGTTTTTCTTCTATAGTCTCATTGTAGTAAGAAATAAACCCATGTGTGATAGAACACCTTGAAAAATTGAGAGTCGTGTTTTTCTGCTGTAGTTCTATGTCAATAAGAAATAGACCCATCTTGAACAAAATCAGAGCTGTTTGGAATTTAATACGAATACCTTCTACCAACCGTTGATACACGTCTCAAACTTCTTCAACATTCTCTGCCATGCCACAATATGGCGAGGCACTCATAGCTCCCTTAACTGTTATCAGTGTATATAAATATAACCAGCTAAAATATCATAGCTGGGGCGAGGCACTAATACTCAGAACATTCGTCTGATTGTCATCAGACCCAGACCTGTTCATCCGAAGCAAACAATGATAGTTTCTCTTTATTCTTCATTCTAGGCCCGGCATGGCCAGGTGGTTAAGGCGCTCGACTCGTAATCTAAGGGTCGCGGGTTCGAATCCCTGTCACATCAAACATGCTCGCCCTTTCAGTCGTGGGGGCGTTATAATGTGACGGTCAATCCCTCTATTTGTTGGTAAAAGAGTAGCCCAAGAGTTGGCGGTGGGTGGTGATGACTAGCTACCTTCCCTTTAGTCTTACACTGCTAAATTAGGGACGGCTAGCGCAGATAGCCCTCGTGTAGCTTTGCGCGAAATTCAAAAAACAAACAAAAAACAAACATCTTCATTCTAATGCGATACTCAAAGCACAACAAAAGCCAAGGCTCATCATTCACAAATGAGAAGAATGGTTTATAGGCTGCAGTCCATTTTTTTAAAACCAGTAACATGGAGTTCCTTTGCCTCAGTGGATATAGTAGCCTGTAGTCCTGAACCCTTATAATTGGAGGTTGGTCTGAGTAAATGGGAGCTGAAATGTCTCGAAAACTCATATCACCCAGACAATAAACTTTCTTTCTTACAAGTTTCTTTAGCTCCTATCCTCATTCCTTATTCATGTATTGTTTAAAAATATTCGTGCAAGTATTCTGCTGTGAAATAGCATCTTCGTAAACAGAATGTAGTTAGTTCTAAACATGCCTCGGACTTGGATAACATACTACAGTGTCCTTTCCATATAGCTTATACTTGCTTGGTCATGTTTCTGTGTCATTACTTCCCTGGGGTGTCAACTACACCAAACTGGAGGGATGGTGCAAAGGTTTGTACAGGTATGCAATATCAATGATCACTGAAATACGTAATCTAAATTATGGGATACTGCACAAGGATATTTTTATCAAATTTAAACAGAATAGAATAGATATAGTCTGTTTTTTTTATTCTTTGGTGAAGAAATGTAATATCTTCTTCTTTGTATATGGAATAGAAATTATCTTCTTCGTTGTACACGAGTGTTTCCGTCTTTCCTTTGTTGACGGAGTTAATTAATTTTATTATTTGTAGTACATCTTCTCTGAATATGCTGAGATAAGCACTTTTACCTGGGAATGCCACACATGCTCAACTGAAAATTTCTATATAGAAGAATCTTTACTGCTTAAGCACAATTGTTGATACGATGTAACATCGTATAGTAATTGAAAAATGGTGGATTTGTCATCAGCATATTGCCTCCTGTAGTTTTGGTACAAGTCCGAAATAGAGATCATGCGTTAATGCTCTGTTTTCCAAAATCATTAAGTTGATAAGAAATAATACGAGTAATACTAATAAAAAAAAAAAGATTATGTTGAACGGATCGAAGTTAGTTTTATTTACGAAGATCGACACAGAGTTAAAATATTGTTACAATTTTTCATAGTCCAGGTTTTTAAATAAATAGTAAATAATTCTTTTAGTTGTATATTCAAATTTTAGGTGTGATCTCATTTTCTAATCATCGTATTTGTATGATTTCGAACAACAAATGCTCGGTGAAGAAATTTTAAAACTAAAAAACAAGACATTTCTTGACTTAATTCAAATTATTTACATATGTTAATATGATAAAAAGCCTTATTAACTATGGTATGATGATTTTCATACACTGATCACTTACCAAGATGGCCCCTGAGTGACACAGCGGTATGTTTGCGGACTTACAACGCTAGAAACCGGGTTTCGATACCCGTGGTAGGGCAGAGCACAGTTAGCTCATTGCGTAGCTTTGTGCTTAACTACAAACAAACAAACTTACCAAGATGATTTTAATATAATAACTTTGATAAAGAGTTGTTAGGCTAAACGAAAGAATAGATTTTATTGCATTAATCGTTTATAGAAAACAACACTGCCAGTTCCAGGTATATAGATAAACGACATCACTAGTTCGTTGTTTAACGTAAGTAAATTAATATGGACTTTTATCTACGTAAAATACTTTTATTTGTGAGCTTTCGGCCCTCATACCAGAGCCTTCATCGGGCAACATTACATTGTTGCCCGATGAAGGCTCCGGTAAGAGGACGGAAAGCTCAATAATAAAAGTATTTTAACGTAGAAAAAAGTCCATGTATAATTCTACACACAACACTACCAGTTCGTTGTTTATAGATAAAAAGATTGTTGAACTAATCATTCATAGATAAACAACGCTCCCATTCATTTCCAGGTTTATAGATAAACATCGCTCCTATTTCTAGATTTATTTTTAGAATCACAGTAGAAAAAAAATATATATAATAATTAATTATGTATATGAAACTTGAAACTGATAAAGTTTGGGAAGCTTTTTTTAGAAGACTACCATTTCTTCATGGTGGTGTAAAATCCCAATTTCCGACGGTGTGCTGTAGAGGTGGGTATATATGTGCTCACAGTTTATCCTTTAAAATTTAAACAGCACTTTTTACCACTTACCTATAAAGTGCTGGGTGTCATGTATCATGTTTATCGATAAGATTTATTATTCAAAACTCGGGCGTTTATGTAGTTTTAAGCGTTGAGAACCTACAAATACACATTTTACACTTTTCATCTGAAAACAAATAAAACATACTAAATACTTTGTAGCATCCATTGCCAGTGTAAGTACAGTTTTAGCGTTAGTTTCGTGTGTTTGACGACCTCGTGAGAAACCATATAATCATCACACGTTACTTCTTATCAGAACCTTTTACTATACACTATAATTTGTCAGTTCTTTTTTTAGTAATTCTAATATGTTATATCTCTTGCTTATAAGCACCGATAAATAAGAGTGAAATAAGAGAAGTGCTTACTGAAACCTTCTTAGCACATTCGACAGTTTTTACTAGAAAAAAAAAACTTTTATTGCACATCTTATGCTATAAAATTTATTACTAAATCTATTATTGTTTACAATGTCACGTCTTGGATTCTTGTGCATAACACTAAACTGTGACACCCATGTCTGTATCTTCTAAATTTGCACTTAGCTTCTATTAGTTATATAGCTCCTAATCGCTAACTGTTGTACGTGTACGAGTATATCATATTTCACATGTAATTTTAATAATATTAAATGACAATATATTACTGTGGTATCTCGTACTCATATATCCCAGTTGTTTTGTCTGGTTTCCGATTTCACTGCTACGTGCTCACTTTGTACTAGGATGATCTGCGCTTTTAGCTTCTATTTATTTCATCTTGTTTTTGTGATCATTGCAAGATGCCAGACTGTTACTGTGGTAACCTGTATACGTACATCTTATGATTTTTTGTATAGTTTTTTTGTTGTTGTTAATCTGACTATATAGCAACATTTAATGTGATATACTGTACTTGTATTTCTCTCAGGTTCTACTTCTGTTATATGTGAATACATGAGTTTTACTGCAATACAATAAACCTGGCATGGCCAAGTGGTTAGAGCGATCGAGTCGCAATCTGAGGGTCGCGGATTTGAGTCCCCGTCCCACCAAACATTCTCGCCCTTTTAACCGTGGAGGCGTTATAATGTGACGGTCAATCCTACTATTCGTTGGTAAAAGAGTAGCCCAAGAGTTGACGGTGGGTGGTGATGACTAGCTGCCTTCCCTCTAGTCTTACATTGCTAAATTAGGGACGCTAGCGTAGATAGCCCTCGTGTAGCTTTGCGTGAAATTCAAGACAAACAAACAAACAAACCTATACCAATGTGTTATCGTGGTACCGTGAACTTGTATGTTCTATATTTGTTATACTAATTTTTTGGTGTCAGTCTTCCACTGTGATACCATGCGCTTGCAACTTCTGCTTGTTTTGTTTAATGTTTTTTTTAAATTTTATTTGTCACTACCTAATATCAAGTTTTCTGTGGTATCATTATAACGTACCAATATTTTACTGTGGTGTCCCATATTTGTACTTTGTATTTCTTAATTCTAGTTTTGTTAGCATTACTATTCTTTTATTGCGCTACCTGGCCCGGCATGGCCAGGTGGATAAGGCGCTCGACTCGCAATCTGAGGGTCGCGGGTTCGAATCCCCGTCCCACCAAACATGCTCGCCCTTTCAGCCGTGGGGGCGTTATAATGTGACGGGAACTGCTTGTGTCCAAGTTGACTTGTGTCACCGTTAAATTTTGTGTCACTAGAACTAGCTTTTATGTTCAGGTTGAATTATGTAGTTGTTAAACCTAGTGTCGCTAGAACAAACTGTTTATGCTCAGGTTGAATTATATAGTTATTAAACCTAATATCATTAGAACGAACTGTGTATTTAAATTGATTGAGGTAATCGGTAACACATGCCTGCGTATTTAAACTTCATAAAAGTCGTTTTGGTTTTAATAACGGATTTTCCATAATTCAGCTACGCAGATTTCGAAAATAATATTCCTTTTTTCTCTCACTTACGGATTTTTTACGAATGGAGAAGAAGAAAAAAACTGTTACGTAGATCAAATTATTATTTCGTTTACCACAATGAACATTTGTTACTATTATGTTTGTTAACAACAATACAAACAAACTGAAGAAAAGGGAAGAACGTTGATGTCAAACGAATATACATCCTCGTTCATCCTGATTTGTGTGTGTGTGTGAAATCTACGTCTCAAAACTACGTGTTGTGGTCTTTATTTTATGTATTGCGTTATGACGTTTTGTGAAAAATCTGTACGTGATGGAGAAAAATGGATATCATTTTCGGACTCGGCGTACAGGAATTACAATAGAATGCGTACAAATTTCAAGACAATAAAACCATCGCAGGCCTGTATAATCTAAGCGTCACCAGAACAAATTGTTCGTGTCCAAGTTAGATCTATGTAACCACTGAACTTAACGTTACCAGAACAAATTGTTTGTGTGTCAAAATAGACCTATATAGTCATTAAAACTAGCGTTTCCAGAACAAGTTTTCGTGCCCAAATTGACTGATATAGTCGTTAAATTCAGTGTCACCAGAATAAACGTTTCCCCTGGTAATATATGTCATTCACTGACGGAATGTTAGCGGACACTAATTAAAAGTATCATTCATTATCACCAGAACCCTTCCCCATTAAAAGGTTACTCGTATTCATCTTTGAACGTTTGTTTTTGAATTTCGCGCAAAGCTACACGAGGGCTATCTGCGCTAGCCGTCCCTAATTTAGCAGTGTAAGACTAGAGGGAAGGCAGCTAGTCATCACCACCCACCGCCAACTCTTGGGCTATACTCTTTTACCATCGAATAGTGGGATTGTGTTCTAGTGACACAAAGTTTAACGATTACACAAGTCAACCTGGACATAAACAGTTCGTTCTAACGACACTAGGTTTAACAACTACATAATTCAACCTGAACATAACAGCTTGTTCTAGTGACACAAAGTTTAACGGTGACACAAGTCAACTTGGACACAAGCAGTTCGTTCTAGTGACACAAAGTTTAACGGTGACACAAGTCAATCTGGACACAAACAGTTCGTTCTAGCGACACTAGGTTTAACAACTACATAATTCAACCTGAACATAACAGCTTGTTCTAGTGACACAAAGTTTAACGATTACACAAGTCAATCTGGACATAAACAGTTCGTTCTAGCGACACTAGGTTAAACAACTACATAATTCAACCTGAACATAACAGCTTGTTCTAGTGACACAAAGTTTAACGATTACACAAGTCAACCTGGACACAAACAGTTCGTTCTAGTGACACAAAATTTAACGGTGACACAAGTCAATCTGGACACAAACAGTTCGTTCTAGCGACACTAGGTTTAACAACTACATAATTCAACCTGAACATAACAGCTTGTTCTAGTGACACAAAGTTTAACGGTGACACAAGTCAACTTGGACACAAACAGTTCGTTCTAGTGACACAAAGTTTAACGGTGACACAAGTCAACCTGAACATAACAGCTTGTTCTAGTGACACAAAATTTAACGATTACACAAGTCAACCTGGACACAAACAGTTCGTTCTAGTGACACAAAGTTTAACGATTACATAATTCAACCTGAACATAACAGCTTGTTCTAGTGACACAAAGTTTAACGGTGACACAAGTCAACTTGGACACAAACAGTTCGTTCTAGTGACACAAAGTTTAACGGTGACACAAGTCAACCTGAACATAACAGTTCGTTCTAGTGACACAAAGTTTAACGATTACACTAGTCAACCTGGACATAAACAGTTTGTTCTATCGACACTAGGTTTAACAACTACATAATTCAACCTGAACATAACAGCTTGTTCTAGTGACACAAGTCAACTTGGACACAAACAGTTCGTTCTAGTGACACAAAGTTTAAC
>NW_013669599.1:31920-33218 GCF_000517525.1 Limulus polyphemus
TATACTTCTATTTGGTTTATCTAGGTTTTTTTTGTTATTAAGAAGTTATTCTTTTACTGTGGTGCCATGTGTTTGTAGTTTGAGATTTCTTTTATTTAACTGTTTATCGCTATTATATTTTAATACTTTGCTGTAGTTATCTTTACATATTTATTCATATTACTTATTACTTGTACCTTTTGTTATTTTATCTAATTTACTTACTATTTGTCAGTCTTTTACCATAGTTCCCTGTAAACGTATTGTTCCATTTGTTTTATCTTCTTTTTTGCTAATATGAATAGATGCCCAGATCACAATACTATTGTGATAGCTATGTGAATAATACCTACTGTTGTATGTGTTTTTTAATTATTGCGTTTAGTTGTAGTATTACTTCTTTTTTATATACAGATGTCAGGTTAAAATATCTGACGAGCGAACTTTTGGGTTTATGAACGTAATGCTTTCAGATGTCAGGTTAAAATATCTGACGAGCGAACTTTTGGGTTTATGAACGTAATGCTTTTAGATGTTAGGTTAAAATATCTGACGAGCAAACTTTTGGGTTTATAAACGTAATCCTTTTAGATGTTAGGTTATAATATCTGATGAGCGAACTTTTGGGTTTATGAACGTAATGCTTTCAGATGAAGTTAAAAAATTGGATCTTGCAAGATGTGATTAACCCTCTGTAAATGCAAGGTCTTTCTTTCTTCATTATTAAATGTTTGGTCCTCGTGTTTGTAACATGCAACATTTTGCTATCAAAGAAACGTTTACAAAGAATTACAGCTGACCTAAACAACAGACTATAAATTTCGAAAATAACAAAACTTTTACTTGTTGAAATTTGTCTTACAATTTTTTTTAATTATTAAAAATCAAGGAAATAAATGTAAAAATCCTGATGTATAGAAAATCTGGGTTAAATGTTTCATAAATTATAATATACATCACTGAAATTTTTTTTGCTTAGTTTCGCTTTGTGTAGCTACGGATAAACATATGGTTGAAGTGTTTATCACAGCCATTTCAGAAGGATAGTATTCGCATGAGAAGATTACTAAACGATGTGGAGCCAAAGGGTACAATTACAGCATTTCGATGTTCTCTATGGAGACGGGAAAAAATTACACAACATAATATTTCTGACAAAAATAGCCCCCTCCTAGTGGCTCAACGGTAAATTTGAAGGCTTATAACGCTTAAAACCTGGCTTCGATACCCGTGGTGAGCACAGCACAGATATAGCTTTGTGTAGCTACGGATAAACATATGGTTGAAGTGTTTATCACAGCCATTTCAGAAGGATAGTA
>NW_013669599.1:34237-54523 GCF_000517525.1 Limulus polyphemus
CCTCAGATTGCGAGTCGAGCGCCTTATCCACCTGGCCATGCCGGGCCTTCTCAGGAGAAGGATGACATGGTTAATACGAGTACATTTTTAAAACTAATCACTGACTGACATCTTTTGTTTCGGTGGCTAATCTGCTGAAAATACTTTTTATTTAATCGGTGTGATCTAATTATCATGTACTGCAGCAGCGGTTAATTATCATGTAGCGCAACATTGGCTAATTGTTATGTACTGCAGCATCGGTTAATTATCATGTAGCGCAACATTGGCTAATTATTATGCACTGCAGCATCGGTTAATTATCATGTAGCGCAACAATGGCTAATTGCTATGTACTGAAGCATCGGTTAATTATCATGTAGCGCAACATTGACTAATTACTATGTACTGCAGCATCGGTTAATTATCATGTAGCGCAAAACGTAATTTTACAGTAACATGCTTGAATATTTTATGACCATTTGAAACTAAAACTTTCTAAACTTTCTAGTAGATTATATAAAGTCAGTTTTTATTTTTAAAAAATCACTCTTTTCTAATGATATCTTAAAGATAAAAACGCTTATATCTTTTAGCTAGAACAAGAAACAAATATTTGACATTTCATGAAGCTCTTTCAGCACTAAAAATAATGTAATTACATAATTAGTACTTAAATATCACCGTAATTGATGTGTACATTATATTACAACAAAGGCATTTAAATAAGAACAGCTTGCAAAGACCAACAGGTGGAGTTTAAGGATCAGCTGGATGGTCATGGAGTATATATATATATGGTAGTTGGTGGTAGCCTGTATGGTGGTGAACGATGTAGAACCAGACACAATATGTTGAACTGTGGTATCCAGGTACGGAATATCCAACAGGTTAGCTAGAAATTCCTGCATCAAAAGAGAGGCTAAAAAAAAAGAAAGTTAGTTTAAAGAATACAATCAAACATGATTAGACGAAATAAAGAAATTGGACAGACCTGTATTACAGAAAAAAATACAGTCTTTATTGAAATTACTAACAAAACTTGTTGTTATATTTTTCAACATAGTGTGTTATATTCTATTACTTCATCTAAACATGGTGTGTTATATTCTATTACTTTATCTAAACATGGTGTGTTATATTCTATTACTTTATCTAAACATGGTGTGTTATATTCTATTACTTTATCTAAACATGGTGTGTTATATTCTATTATTTTATATAAACATGGTGTGTTATATTCTATTACTTTATCTAAACATGGTGCGTTATATTCTATTACTTTATCTAAACATGATGTGTTATATTCTATTACTTTATATAATCCAATTTATTTAAGGTGTCCTGATTTGACTTATGGAATATCTAAGGGGACGTAATCTCAATGATAATTTGACCAGATAGAAGACCCAGAAATTCTGTGTTATAAAACATTCGGTTTGTACAAACACAACTTTCCTACGTGTCTCATAATCCCAAAGTCATTCTCATTTAGCCGTTACGTGTTTATTTCTTTTGGATATTCGCGCAAAGCTATATAAGGGCAATATGCGCTACCCGTTCTTAATTTTGAAATGACAGACTAAAAGTAAGGTACCTAGTAAAAAAAAAAAAAAACCACCGCCAACTCCTGTGCTACATTAATCGAATAGTAGAATTTGAATGTCACCCTTATAACGCATCCACTGACCAAAAATGCGGAGTGCGCTTTTGTGGCAATAGAACGTCACCCTCAAGTTCACAGTCAGGCCCGCTAACTACTAGGCCACACTCTGTCTCAATATTTATGGGAAGACACAATTATTGCCCATATTAATCAATGAAAATAGTAGTAGTATTTCTATTTTCAGTACAGAGGCCTAGCATGGTCGTGAGAACGTTATAATGTGACGGTCAATTCCATTATTCGTTGGTAAAGAACAGCCCAAGAGTTTACGAACTACTCTTTCACCAAGTAGGGCTAGTTTACTTATATTGGGAAGTTAATGTGGGAGGCATTTTGTTAAGTTACAATTACCTTATGTCCAAATTATTAAACATATTTTGATTCACGCCTACATCATGCCAAATTTGAAATACATCTATTACATCTTACTTAAGCTGTAATATCACTATTATTTTCCGCTAATAAAACTTACGATCCTCATTTTCACTCGCTGGAATTTACTTTATAATCTTACTGTAGGAGGTTAACGCTGGTGAAAACACTCACCCAAGTCTGTAAAAATTAATAATTAACAACAAAAAAAAGAACATATAGACATAAAATGTATTGCATTTTATACAGCAGTATAAGATATTCTATAACACTCAAATTTATACAGGTACTGTGCCGCAACATACATGGGTGTCTTCGAACAAAGTATACATGTACTGTGCCGCAACATACATGGGTGTCTTCGAACAAAGTATACATGCACTGTGCCGCAACATACATGGGTGTCTTCGAACAAAGTATACATGTACTGTGCCGCAACATACATGGGTGTCTTCGAACAAGGTATACAGGTACTGTGCCGCAACATACATGGGTGTCTTCGAACAAAGTATACAGGTACTGTGCCGCAACATACATGGGTGTCTTCGAACAAACTATAACTTGATTAGTTTCTGACTTGAATAAATGAACATAGATTTGCAAATAAGTTAATAACATACACAGTAGGAATAATGGTTGGAGACGGCTTGAATGGGTAATGAAGAAAAACTTTAATACAAGTTTAACATAACAGCAAACGTACAACGTTTCGACAAAGTTTTGTCATCATCAGGTAGGAATGCAACCCGGTTGGTTATGATTTGTCCTCAATCCCAAACTTGAAAGAAATAAACATTTTCAAAGTGCTAGTTAAATGTATCCTTGGGATTTCTTGCACCCTTTTATATTTTTGTTTTAGCTATCTTTGTTATTTATATTCATGGCAGTTTTCTTACCTTGAGAAATGAGTTATTTCTGTAATTGTGCCATTTCACATTTAGAAATGTGTCAGGTTTTAGTTTTGTAATAAGATTTCCTTGTAATTTTTCTGCTCTTCTGCTTTCTCAGATGATGTCAATTCTAACAGGTGTAATCCCATAGCAAGCCCTAGTTACGAAATAAGCGTTAAATTCCTCGAAAATGGCCCAAAGTGGGCTAGAGGGGTCACCTGTTTTAACCACTCGCACCACTATACTGTAGTGTGTTGTCTGTCAGTCAGTCAATGGACACTAAAATGGCGTCACATAAGAGATGCTTAACGTTGCAATTTGTACTGTCGTGTCGTCAGTAAAACGTACCTATGCCATGAATCACGAGAAGAATTATGCACTCTGTATGCTACAACAAAGCATGACATATGAACTTGAAAAGCAAGAAATAAAAATATTTGTTACTCTTAATTTTGTTTTAATTCACTCTTGAAACAGAACACTTTCGAGGACCCTGCGGAAGTACACTTAGTATTTTACTGGCTCAGGCAGTACATTTGAAGATGTCAACATTTACACGTAATTTAGGATTTTTTATAGTTAAACAAGAAAATTAAGTAAAATTTATTTTCATATTTAATGATGTACTTATATTATCTTTGCAAATTGAGGATATATAGTTAAACTAACTATCTTTGCAAATTAAGGATACATTTAAATTATCTTTCCAAACTAAGAATATACTTAAACTATCTTTATAAATTGAGGATATATTTAAACTATTTTTGCAAATATAGAATATATTTAAATTATCTTTGCAAATTGAGGATATATTTGATATTCTTAATTTCAAACTTTGCTATCAGTTTAGAATAAAAATCTCATCCTATCATTCAATATTCCTTGTTTGAAAAGAAATAGCAAAATTTAATCAGTTTTTACATAGGCATCTACGGCTAGTCAGCTTCAGAACTACAAACACAAGTATGCATTCTTCTCATGTGAAGATGGCCAAGTATTAATTAACAGGATCGCACAAACAATAAACTTGAAGCAACCCGAGTACCCTGCTGTTTCTAACTCATCAATATTACTATACAGAGTAATTGTTAAAAAACACGTGTTTATTCTTTCGAAAGATTTCGTCAGAACAGACGACTTCTAAACCATACATTTCGACATCCACATATGCAATAAACTGTGTAGATGACAGAAAATCAACTCGATTGCCCAAGTGATCAAGCAGTGCAGTCACTCACTGCAAGATGCAAACAGTATCACACCACCACTTAGCCTCCAGTCTAGATTGACATCCGTGGTTCCATCTGGTTCTACAAATCTTCTGGAATAAGGGGTTTGTCTTGAAATTTATTGGTGATTTTATTGAAAGTACACAAAAGAAGGTTTTTTTTTCTTCTCATAACCTGACGAAGAACAGATGCCGAAAACGTTATTGTTGAATAAAACAACAATTTTGTCTCTCGACTTGTTTCGTTTAATAATTCTTTTTGTAAGAAGACTACTATAATGTTTTATTGGAAATGTTTCGTTATCAAGAAGGAATATGAAAGATAAACATATACACACAGTTATCAGATCGACGTTCAAGGCAGACTGTCGTTAGTGGTAATAAAACGCTTCACAAAGTGATATAATATAGAATTATCTGCAATACATTAAGTTGTATATGTTTCGTATACGGTATGTCGTATCTAATTAATATATTTCTTAATAAGTGCGCTCGGTACATTCTCAGTAAAATATTAGTATAGATCTGTAAGCCGCAAGCCCTTTTCTACTGTTTAAGTCTTCACAATTCATATAATTATATTTTCATGTATATATATAATATTTGTTTCATTATTTGTAAGAATACAATCCCCCTTTGGCTTACGTTTGATTTTCTGTGAAAACCTTTCAAAATTAGAGAATAATATATTTTCAGTTCATAAGGCAACCTCAAAATTGTCTTAATGTGGCTTTGATTTCTTATTAAAACATTACTATATCTTTCTTATCACAAAATAAATTGTTTGTGTGTTTTGAATTTCGCGCAAAGCTACACGTGGGCTATCTGCGCTAGCCGTCCATAATTTAGCAGTGTAAGACTAGAGAGAAAGCAGCTAGTCATCACCACCAACCGCCAACTCTTGGGCTACTCTTTTTACCAACGAATAATGGGATTTACCGTCACATTATAACGCCCCCACGGCTGAAAGGGCGAGCATGTTTGGTGGGACGGGGATTCGAGCTCGCGACATTCAGTATTGCGAGTCGAGCGCCGTAACCACCTGGCCATGCCGGGCCACACAAAATAGAAACTCTAAGGTACAGTGCTATTTGAGTGGTCTGGAAATGAATACTAATGTAATTGTACACTGTACATTTGTATACATCTTATCACATCTCTTTAGATATATTGCTTTGTCTTTGTAAGTGACTCGGTTTAATATTTGAATTATCTATATAAATTCTATATAAATATAATATTACTGTCTGTTGTATGTCCATGTAACTACTTCTTGGATGGATCTTCATTGAATTATCTATATAAATTCTATATAAATATAATATTAATGTCTGTTGTATGTCCATGTAACTACTTCTTGGATGGATCTTCATTGAATTATCTATATAAATTCTATATAAATATAATATTAATGTCTGTTGTATGTCCATGTAACTACTTCTTGGATGGATCTTCATTGAATTATCTATATAAATTCTATATAAATATAATATTAATGTCTGTTGTATGTCCATGTAACTACTTCTTGGATGGATCTTCACTAAAATTGATACAGAGGTTCATTAGGTCCATGCGGAGGGGGAGACATACACATTTACAGTTTGCATTTTGCGTTTTGCGGTTTTGATGGGCGTTGTTTAATTTTTTTACCATTACTTCTCCCCTAGTTGATGGATTTTCACCAAACTTGGCATGAAGGTTTGTTGGATCCATACGGTTTGTTTGTTTGAATTTATGCACAAAGCTACACAATGGGCTATCTGTGCTCTGCCCACCACGGGTATCGAAACCAGGTTTCTAGCGTTGTAAGTCCGCAGACATACCGCTGTGTCACTGGGGGGCGGGGGTCCATACGGAGATGCAAACTTGCGATTTCACATTTTTGTGTTTTGCAGTTTTTATGGGTGTTTTTGCGTTTTCTACAATTACGTATAAGGGCAGTAACTTGGTTGTGATTCTTAGAAGATTTTATGCCCCCAAATACGAAAGAGTTTAAACATCAAACTTAGGTAAATAGAAAAATAAAATGAAATTCGAGCATAAATATACTTCAAAAAGATTTCTTCCGTTCAGAAGATGTTTTTAATGTGACCTTTGCCGTATGTTCAATTAATCTATTTAGGCTGATATAGAAACAATGAGTTTTCAAAAACATGTAGTGATTCTAATACCTTATCAATATTAACGTGAAAAAGAAATTACAATTCTTTCAAACATAAAATAATTAGATTCCAATTTATGCGTTTTAGTATTCAACGGGAATTGAGAGGTGATTAGTATAATATACAGCGTGTCCCATATGAAAGTATAGTAGGTGATTAAGTTTACAATTTCGTTTCTTTTTCTCTGTTCTTTTCGCTATATGTATGTAGTTAGGTATCTCGAATAACTACGTGATGCTCATATCAAAAACAAATTACTTATCATCCAAGTATAAGGAAACCAGATTAAAAATCAAGCCCTTTTATATAATTATTCAACGTCAACGGAAATATAATTAACGTAAAATATGGAAGGCATTATATGAAAGTATGATAGATGACTTAGCTTATCATTTAATAAAAAATGCTTGGCATGGCCTGGTGATTAGGGCTCTTGAATCTCGTCATCGAACATGCTCATGTGGACGTTGTAATGTGGCAGTTAAGCCCGCTATTTGATGTTAAAAAGTACCAACAGTTGGCTATTGGTGTTGTTGACTAGCTGCCTTCGTAATTAGTCTGGTATTTATATTATGAATAAAGAGTATACATGGTTGTAATTTGACAAATACGTGGTTCGAGATCCTTCAAATAAATGATCAACTTAGATTGAGTATTGTCAGAAAAAAAAAGTAGATTAACGCTTCTTAACTAGGATGAATAAATAGCTTTCCCCAATTTCATATATCAGTGTAAATGTACCTCGCCTTTCCAAGCAGGGATTCCCCCTCAGTCCTGTTTCTAGCATATAGTGTAGCACACACCAACTGCATAATAGGATCAGCTGATTAGTTTTGCGATAATGACAGTGGTTTGTTTGTTTGTTTGTAGTTAAGCGCAAAATTACACAATGAGTGATCTTTACCGTCCCCACAGCAGGTATCGAAGCCGGTTTTTGGCGTTATAAGTCAGCAGACTTACCCTTGTCCCTCTACCAGGTTTTTAATATTATTATTAGTTTGTTTGTTTGTTTGTAATTAAGCACAAAGCAATGGGCTATCTGTGCTCTGCCCACCACGGGTATCGAAACCCAAATTCTAGCGTTGTAAGTCCGCAGACATACCGCTGGGCCAAAAGGGGGGGGGCGATTATTAGCTAATGCAACTAAATGGGCAAAATGAAAAAAAATAAAACAGTAAGTTAACGAAATAGAAACTAAAATGTAAAAAACCAACATATCTGTACTTGTACCTCCTTCTATAAACATCAGCACGTTTACTTAAAAATGATAAGGAGATCATATTTTAACCAGTTCTCAACACCTCCCCACCCCCGTTATGATTATCTGATCAATTTTGCCTTAGTAGCAGTGGATAAAATATCGAAAAATGTCTTGTAAACAGAAATCAGAGTTTTTCAGTGTCACTGGTTTGTATTTTTTCCTCCTGAAAAGGTTTAATTATATCTGAATTATGTACCAGTTTAAAGTGGATCTACATTGTGGTTTCGACATTAATTTTTAGGTGTATAACCTTAAGTCTGTGTTTCGCAAAACATTATGAAATAAGTATGTTTGCACATTAATTTTTAGGTGTATAACCTTAAGTCTGTGTTTCGCAAAACATTATGAAATAAGTATGTTTACGAATAGGTTTTACAGTAAAAATATAACTTGCTGAAGTAAAACGGGTGATATAATCAATACAGAGGGGTAATGACGGCTTTTGTTAACGGATAATTTGCTGTTAAAATTAATGTTCTCAAGAGAGCTATGGCTGCCATAACCATGCCATTTGGAATTAAGATGGTACCACAGGAAAAGGTTTAATTATATCTGAATTATGTACCAGTTTAAAGTGGATCTACATTGTGGTTTCGTAACATATCTGTACTTGTACACGCTAACGTTCAAGTAAGTGTGATATTGTAATACTTTTATTTTGCAAGACTACAATATTTTTAGTATTACGGTATGTCTGCGGACTTACAAACGCTATAAACCGGGTTTCGATACCCGTGGTGGGCAGAGCACAGATAGCCCATTGTGTAGCTTTGTGCTTAACTTCAAACAAACAAACAAACGAATTTGTTTTAATCGCAAGTCAGTGCATCTCTTACTAGTTACACCACCAGTTCTTTTTGTTTGTTTGTAGTTAGGCGCAAAGCTAAACAATGGGCTATCTGTGCTCTGCCCACCACGAATATCGAAACCCGGTTTCTGGTGTTGTAAGTCCGCAGCAGTACCGCTATGCCACTGGGGGGCTACATCATCAGACTAACCAGGTTAAACAAAACTAAAGAAAGAAAGAAAAAAGAATAAGTAAATGACTTAATACTAGAAAACTGTAAATGTTAAGTTTAGATTGTGTTTAATTAAAAATAATTTTTACTGAAAGTATGTTTAGTATTTATGTTCAAACCGATGTTCACGAACTCTTTGTTGTTGTACTTTTTAATGCTCTAAGTTAAACAACAGAATTAAAAGTCTCATACATTCATTACGCTAAGCAAAAACCGCTATCAACTGTAGTCGTAGTTAAACAGTTCTTGAATATTAATTTAAATAATTATATATGTGTGTGTTTCAAACGTTAACTCATTTAATAAGATTTGTGTGTTTGGTAAAATTTCCAGGTGTGCTTGTTCTAATTTCCGTCGAAGCCAACTTGCTCCCTTCGTTCACACACACACTGATATCGACCTCAATCAGGGAACGATATAGTGTTTCAACGAGCGCATGCGTCAACGATTTAGGCTACGTGCCAACAAACGGTTTTGCTGTGACAGGTAAATCGAAATTTCTCGTTTATTTACAGAACTGGTTAGTTTAAGAGATTCATGCTCTGCTTTCCAAAGACTCTATTCTCAGTTCTTCGTTTTTTGCGATAGTCTTACGATGATACTCGTCGCCTAGTTGCACACACACACTACTACAAAAAATTAATTTAGTAAAGTTTGCTAGAGAACTGAATGTATTAAGATCCCACTCCATTAGAAGCAGACTGCATCAATAAGATAATATTGTTTTTATTAAACTCTAGTTATTTGTCAAAAGAAAACCATTGGTGTATGAAATGATTACGAAGCTCAGCTTCACAGAAGATCACCGAAATTACTCTAAACATTCAACAGTAAAATTATAGAAAACACCCTTCTTTACAGTTAATTATTTCAGCGAACAGACAATCCAGCATTTTAATAAAATAATGAACTTATGAAATCATGTGTCTGTAAGTTTGTGACACATTTCTTTCCTGCTTAACACACAATAATGTTTCTATTTGTTTGATGCACGTAAGTATGGTTATCTGTTCATTTTTTGAAACATTTGTTTTTATATCTTATTACTTTGGATGAAGCATTCTAACTAACTCCTAAAAAATATATTCTTCATAAATGCTGTAATGAATTGATAACTACGGTAAGGACTAACCCTGTGTCTCAAGAGATCAGAACCTTAGAGTCCCTATTATCATATTTGATCCAGTCATGTTCTTGTGAAAAATGGAGGAGATTAAGAGTGAATGGAAGAACAACTTACAGAGGTCACAATTAACGAACTGATTTGTTAACTGTACAAACCATACCTGTTTATCACTGTGGAGAAAGCAACCAAATCACTGTAAACATACAATCAACAATAATATTTTCTAGAAAAAATTAAAGGTAATATTTATTATTATTCTTCAACCAAAATATACAAAATAGTTAAAATTAGGCTATGAAGCGCCAATTATTCAATGAAAACAGTTTCATTGACAAGTACTGTTAGTCACAGTCCTTGTACGCGAGTGCACTCAAATTTGGAGTGGTCAAATAAGTTTGTTAAAACTGACGTGGCCGAAAGAATTACATTTGGCAAAACGAAAATCGTTCTCGTCAACTAAAATTTACCCCTCTACCTCTCTAGCATTACATGTTTCTGCATGACAAAAATTTCTGATTAGCCTAGTGGGTCGGGGTGGGGGGAAATAATGTAAAAGAGATCTGGTGCTATTCCCCTGTCGTCGCATTGTGAATTAAGGTGTAGACGAGTGTATGTGTGTGTTCGTGTTTTCTTATAGCAAAGCCAGATCATGCTATTTGTTGTGTCCAGCGAGGGGAATCAAACCCCTGATTTTAGCATTGTAACTCCGAAGACTTTCCGCTGTCCCATCGGGGGACGGTGTAGTTGAAAGAAGAACACTCAGGGGAACTGCTGTGCTGGCTGATCCCTGATCACAATGGTTTCTTGTTCAAAGTAAACTATTAGAAACCTAACAGTATGACGTCAGGCACGATCGTGAATCAAGGCAACGCCAGGTTTCTTTGCATTCACGAGACGCACAACTGGGATCTATATCGTTTTTATTTGACTCTACAGATCCGAAATTCCTGACAACTGATAGAATGAGTCGCCCAATGGCGTTGTTACTAATTTAAGTTAGCTCGAAAAAGAGTACACCAGAGAAATAAAAGCCGTCTTTTATTGAAATAACCGTGCATTCTAATGACTAAGAACGTATCGAACTTTCGAATCACATTTAGACGTTGTCTTCAAGAATGTATTAAATGTTTGCCGTTATAATTTATTTCACTATATTGCAGAACTATATCAAAGGGAGATAATTTTTATGAGTAAGTAGTAAACATAGATGTTTATGTTTAAAATGTATTCAAGTACTTAAATACTTTAGTTTTTGTAAATAAAAACAACATCTCGTCAGTAAAACTCATTTCCAGACAAAGATCCTTGCTGCTTATATTGCTCACTGTTGTATTCTTACCTGTTAAAAGACGTTGCACTTTGCTTATCATTGTTGGGGTACAACGGATTGAAGTTCTCTTCCTGGATGGTCCTGGTGCCTCAAGATGATCCACACTGCTTTTTTTTTCCAATGTCATTAAGTACAAGGCATATCCTCCTCTTGGAAATTCTAAATGAAATCATTTTAATAATATAATATTTGGTGTCGGAAAGGACTGTTACATACCCTCCCCATTTTTTGGTGACATCACAGTACCTACGAACATCCAAACAATATTAAAATTTTGACACATGTCGTTCCATAACATCTTTATACTGGTTGTGGTTGTCACGTGAATTGCTGATTTGTATATTCAAAACCGTTTCATATAAGGTATTCAACCCCTTTATATATTAAAAGACGGTTTTCACATATGCTACTTCCGAAAATGGTTATGATTACACGCAGTTTATCTAAGGATTTGATTTTCTGTTACTTCATTCTACGTTATAATTTTTCTTATAGTAAATTGAAAAATTAATAAATATAGGAATAAAGCAGTAACGTTTTTACTTTTGTTAATAACCAGTTTAATTTCAGTCACACCTCAACTTTCCATTAAAATTATCTATGCAACATCTAGTGGAAAACAAGTCTTCGTTTAGGCATATTTGCTGGGTAATTCGTAAATCGTACGACTGCAGACTAAGATAAAGTCCCGCTCATATTTCTGTGCCTAAAGTATTATATATATTATTACAAAAGATAAAAACCTGTTTCTGTGCTTGGGGGATCCCAAACTGCATTATTTTAATTAAATATATTTTAGTGTTGTTTATTGGTCTAAACAGCTTTGTCGATACAGAGCTTGAATCTAATTTAACTGTAGATTTTGTCTTTAAGATTAGGTTCAAATATCAAACTTTATTAGATTAAAAAAGACATTAGTATATATATATATATATATATCAGTAATTAAAATTTCCCCAAGGCCTTTAATTAGTTGCCAACAATGTTTTGCTATAACCAACTAATTTATTTAAATTCTAAACGCTGCATTTTTATTTTTCAGATATAAATGAAATATTTAACATATAAAAGTTTACTTTTTTATGCCGTTGCGAAAGTTAACGTTTCTTTCACACATACATTATATATGTGCATTTAAATTCATTTTATGACTGAGATCAAGGAGAGTTTGAAGAGAAAAAGAAATTCAAAATTTTCTTTAAAAGTTTATTTACCATTACATTTTTGTATTATTTTCGTTTGGATATTAAAAATCTCAGCTTCAGTAGCTTTCTCCACTCTAAAATGTTGAGGAAATAGTTACTAAGTTAAGTAGTTACTAAGTTAAATAGTTACTAAGTTAAACTGGCGAAAATAAATATAACTCAAACATTTCAAGCTTAAAATGTTTTATGTTATGTTTTACGTAATGGCTGTCCTCGGTAGGCCAGCAGTAAGGTTATGGATTACAAAGCTAAAGTCCGAGGTTCGATTCCAGCGCGTGGAGAGAGAGAGAGCAGATAGTCCATTTTGTAGCTTCGCTCTAAAACAAAAACAACGTAATGTGTATTTTCGTGATTAAAGAAATAGTCCCGGCTTTTGGTCACGCATGCGCGATGAATAATATTTGTGTCACGTATATTGAAACATCTTAGTTTTGAACATCAAAATAACGTATTTTTGTATCTAAACATGTTTTTTTTTTGTATTTGTGAGGTCGTGTATTTATTATTATTAAGTTTTTAATGAATGAAACTGTAAAATTCTGGGCACGTTTATTCTGGTAAACGTGACTGAAACTGAAAAGTCGTTCATTTAAAATATGAATAAGTTCATATATAATTTTTATACAAAAAAGGAAGTTAAGGTAACACATTCAACAAAACTTCTGTTTGAGTGTTTGTTTTATTAATTTAACGTTTAAGTAGATGCAAAGCTTTTATTATGCGGCCCCTTCTAGCCTTACATTATACTGGCGTAGAAATACAGTGGTGAAAACAGCCCATGTAACAATTCTGTGTTTTCACGTGATCTATAATTATAACCGCTAGGGTTTAGTATTTGTTTAGTATTGGCTAACGTAATAATAAGATTTAGTTGAAATTCCACTTTCATCAGATATTTCCATTCCATATACTTTTTACAAGCAAAGATAATAAGCAAATACAATAATATGCTGCGTGATATTGTAGAGATATTATTTGACTTTCGGATTTACCTAACGTCAAAACTGTGTTTATGAAAAGGATTTCACAACAGAGTAAATCGTACTTCTACTATAATATCACAGACATAAATAAGAATCGAAATTTATATACGTACCCTACGATGTGAAGACGTCATCAGCACGTCATAAAATTGACGTTTAACAAGTCACGTGGAATTTTAAAATCATATGCAACGTTGCTAAGTAAGAACACTGTCCTCAACAGACGACTACATTTTTATGATAATAAAAGAAGTTTACTCACTGTTCCAGTAACATAAGTCTCGAGCTTCAGCTCGTGAATGAGCAAATTATCTTTTATTCGGAGGCTCTGTTCATCATTGGCTGTTGCTAAGATCTTAAACCAACTTTGGTAGACCTAGTTTTATGTTTTTATTGCTCCCAACTGTTTAAACCTCTCTAGTATCGTAGGTATGTTGATGACACATTTACTATCTTTGAGAACTTTGATAAAGCTTCGCAGTTTCTTTGGTATATAAAGTGCAAATGTGTCTGTTTTTTTTCTTTTATGGGTAACACTATAGGCTCCCTTCTTCCAAATATTGTCTTATTTGATGCTACATTTTTAGCAATATAGTGATAGGAATATTCTTCCTCAAAATTGGCTATTGAATGTTCCTCCAACTATACATTAACTAGAAGGTTCTTCCTCAAAATTGGCTATTGAATGTTCCTCCAACTATACATTAACTAGAAGTTTCTTCCTCAAAATTGGCTATTGAATGTTCCTCCAACTATACATTAACTAGAAGGTTCTTTCTCAATATTGGCTGTTGAATGTCCCTCCAACTATACATTAACTATAACTTTTCGCCAGTTAACTCCACTCTGGGCTGTCCTTCGTATCTTTCTCCAGGTGTACTCAGCTCTCTTTAATTCTGCCTCTGCGTCTCTTCGCCAGTTGTTTTTAGGTCCGCCTTCTGGGTTTCACGTCAGAGACTGTTAAGTATATTGGATGTTGCCTTCCTTAGAGTATGTCCTATCCAACCCCACTTTTTACGCTGTATTTGCTGGCCAATAGGCTCTTGGTGAGTCTTGTATTTAATTGTTTTAAGAAGCGATAACACTTATAAGTTGTGATAATTAATTCTTCTTTGGTTGCAAGACTAAATTATGTCTTGTGTATATGCTGCCAAGGCGATTCCAGGTCAGTCTTTAGTCTTCTACACATGATAGCAAATAGATTTTCACACAGTCCTGATAGATTAAATGAAGCATATTCTAGCAGGAATATTCAGGTACAGTCCTGGAAAACTGCATTAGGAGTCGTATATGTTAGCATGGGCGTTCTTAGGTAGTCCTGCAAGAAATATTAAGTCCTGTAGATATCTTAGCATAGAGATTGTGGTTCCAATTCTCTTGGATGATATGCCATTCACACTTGATTGGATGTCAGTTTTAGTTACAGCCCAATAAGATCGAGTTACGGTTTACACAGGACGATTCAGGTAAATTACTTCAACATGAAGTTTAGTTTTCTGTATATGCTAACGTAGAAAATATAATATAGTCTTGTAAAGGTAAATTGGGCTTTTTTACATTTATTAGTATGGTAAAATCCTGGTAGGTTATATTAGCCCTTGTACATACGTTTTATAAATTTTAAGTATGGCACACAAAATAAGCGCATTACAGCTACGCCTTCAACATTTTTTTCAGTGTGTTTACAAGTTATGTAAAATTATTCTACAATATTTTGGAATTAATTATAGTCGATTGTAAACATATTTGTGTATGTGTAACGCATTAGAACTACGCCTTCAACATTTTTTTTCAGTGTGTTTACAAGTTATGTAAAATTATTCTACAATATTTTGGAATTAATTATAGTCGATTGTAAACATATTTGTGTATGTGTAACACCAGACCCATAATAATTAAATAAGAAAAAAAGAACCTTGATCATTAAATTATCAAAGGTTTCAAAAATAGTGGGTTTATGATATCTATATTGTCAACACATTGTTTTCATAACATTATTGCCCTCCAGTGGCATAGCGGTATGTCTGCGGACTTACAACGCTAGAATCCGGGTTTCGATACCTGTGGTGGGCAGAGCACAGATAGCCCATTGTGTAACTTTGTGCTTAATAACAAAGAAACAAACAAACATAGCATTATTAAGTAAGAAAAATAACTCCGACCATTAAAATATCAAAGGTTGATGAAATAATGGATTTATGATAATACACCTAAATTGTATCAGTGTTTAGTAAATGCTTAAAACTGTTTTGCACAAACTATCATAATGTTCAGCTAAATTACAGTTAACCCTAACTGATTGCTTTTATTAGTGACACTAGCCCAACTGGTTTATTGGTTGTACTTACCTTAAGAACGTCTCTTTGAGATAAGAATGTAAGGAAGTATGACATTAAGATAGTTCTTGGATAGTTCTTAACAGAATAAGAGATACAGATAGGGAAATCAATGACAGAATAGAAATTAATAGAATATTCGACTGGCGGTTTGTAAAGTTATCAGGAATAGATATAAATAACCAGCTCTTAAAAGTGAATATGATACTATTTAAAAACAAACGCGTTATTGTTTGTTTGTTTTGAATTTCGCGCAAAGCTACACGAGGGCTATCTGCGCTAGCCGTCTCTAATTTAGCTGTGTAAGACTAGAGGGAAGGCAGCTAGTCATCACCACCCACCGCCAACTCTTGGGCTACTCTTTTACCAACGAATAGTGGGATTGACGGACACATTATAACGCCCCCACGGCTGAAAGGGCGAGCATGTTTGGTGGGACGGGGATTCGAACCCGCGACCCTCAGATTGCGATTCGAATGCCCTAACCACCTGGCCATGCCGGGCCTCAAACGCATTATATTCCTTATTTAGCCGTTAAACTAAAACAATCAAAACACCCAAAATCCAGTTATAAACCAGTATTAAAACATATCTAAATATAAAATGCATATTTTGGGGGATTATTTTTAAAAATTGGGTTGATGTTGATTATAATATAATCAGAAGAACATTGCAGATTGTGTTCGGGTTTAGGTTTTTAGCGCAAATACACAGCGGGGAATCGAAGGCTGGATTTTTGCGTTGTAAGTCCGTAAACTTACCGCTGTCCCACTGAGGAACTGTCGATTTTTAAGCAGTAAATAGATTGAAAAGGTACAGATTCATAAATAAGTCAACTTGTATGCTCACTTTAAGTAATAATATATTCTAAATGATCTAAACGTATCTTAAAGGTCTTTACTAATAAGATTCTAACATCAAAAGGTTGCTACTGGTGAAGCACCTTAAAGCTGTTGTATTTTGAAAGGAAAAAAATGTCTGTGTTCGTGAAATATATATATATAGGTAAAACGTTACAAAATGATTCATAACGTTTTTCATCATACTCGCTGTGCCACAACATTTGTGATATTCTTATATGAATATTTACATGTACTTAAGGAACCTCCTCAATAACAGGAAGAACGGCAGGAAACGGATGAAGAAAGTAATTCCGCGTAATAATGATGCAAGGATTACAAGGAAAAACGGTTCAAAACAGATTATTTATTGACTTTTGTTTCGAGCCTGAAGGTCTGCTGTAATACAGATATAAAATACTTTCATCAATACTGTAAATCAAACGTTACTTTACTTACGATATTGAATGGCCATAAAATCATATTTTCCAGTGTCACCAATCAGAAAACAGTTAAAACTGTATAATTGTCACCTCAAAAAGTTCATTCTGTTCACTAAGGCTCAATAATAATAGAGAAACAGACTTTAGCTTGGTAGCAAAAGAAAGTGGTGATAGTCCTCAGACTCAGGTTTGAAGTAATCGGTAATGGATTTCTATATATAAAACCAAAATCTAGAAAAATACGTTGCCTGCAAAACAATTGGTAAGAATATGGGTCTTTCCTTTTTTAAAATCGAGCAGGATAAAGGGTGTCCATCTAGCAGGAGCATAATTATAAAAGACTCCTTCCTTGACTGACTGTTTATTGATATTTATAATGAGATTCTATTAATAGCAACAGTCCAAAGAAAATATGTTAGCTTCAAACAAATAATTTTACCCTGTCAATTGCTGATGAGAGACTGACTAAGAGTAAAGATGGCCGGATAGGATTATAAGCACAACGTATCTCAGACGGTATTCCAATTGACTTATTCCTTGAACAGAAGTCAGGGCTATCTCATCCTCCACCATGCCAAAAAGGTAGCCAAAAACCGGCTAACAAGCCTCTTATGTCACATGCAAGTAGGAAGGCAAAATGTGGACAATGAATGACTGGATGCATGTGTGTTTTATCCTATTGTGTTGTGACGTAATATATAACATGGTGGAAAATCACGAAACTACTTGGCCCTCCTTCTGTTGTGCTGAAAATAAAAGCTGTTAGAGCTGGTATAATAATAATGGAAATGTTCTCATGAGGAGGTTGGGTCCCTTAAAAGGGTGAAAGACATTGCCATTATGACAATACAATTAATCAGTGTTCTCGTCTCCATTCATTTCCTTTCTTGATTTTTTTAATTATTATATTATGGCTTTACTATGAGCAGTATGTTAACATGTGTTCATTAAAATAGTAAGGCAAATATAGGTTCTTCTAAGCTTAATATCTTGACAGGAATAAATTAATTGTGTACTATGTAATGCTATGAGTAGAACATAGAAAACAAATTAACTAAAAGGAGACCTAATCCCCGGCCATAGCCAGTAACTAATAAGAGACCTAACACCTGACTGTAGCTGGCATTATTATGACAATACAGCCACTAAGTAAAGGTGAATAACTACAGAAGTGAAAGAGGTGTGAATGAACAGTATTGCAGTGAGAAGTAAACATAATATGAACTATTAATGTCGTCTAAATGAGAATAAAAAAAAACGAATGTTTTTGTTCGAAACTAGATTGTTCGAAGAAGTTTAAAAATCTGAGGTATTAGGAAGAAGAAGAAAGTAATGACGTGTTACAGAGGCTCAATAAACTGTAGTTTGGTATAATGAGGAAAGGACCATGTTATTACCTTAGAACGTTAAGAGAAATTGTTCCAAGGGAGTAACATATTTTTATGTTACTTAAATGAATCAAATTACTCAACTTTAAGTAAGTTGGCTTGTAAGTACAAAGCTACACAATGACCGTGCTGTGCCCACCACAAGTATCGAAATCCGGCTTTAGAGGTGTGAGCTTCATACTTTCCGCTGAGTCAGTGGGGGGGAGGTGGAGTTTCTCAAATTTTAAAAATTATAAAATTGATTTATTAGAAAAGGATAATAATTGATAATTGGTTTACAAGAAACTGTTTGAGTATTGAATTGTATTATTGTTTTAAGCGAGTGAAAAGTTTTGTTTACTTGTTTGTTTGTTGTTTAGCGAAATGTAACACAATGGGTTATCTATGCTCTGCCCACTAGGGCTAACGAAACCCGGTTTTTGAAAAACTACACGTTCTTTGCTGTATATTACATGATGTCATGTAAAATTATAAGATTGAGTGGGAATACGTTGTGACATTTGTGACAAATATTCCAGTACGCCTAAACACTGTTGCTACTCATATCCTTCCACCAATGCTGACTTCCACCATAATTAACAAGGACTGTTCCAATATAATTATACAAAACTTCTCCACTCTCATGTTGTCCGGACTTGACTTAAAGGGCATAGTAGTGGTTTCAACCATCTTTCTTGGCTAGCACAATTTTTAGATTTCAGTCTGTTTGAATATCTTCTGAATAAATTCGAACGTCGCCACATATTGTGAAACACTTGCAAGTCACACTTCTCAACGAATAGGCAATAGTCGAACAAAGTACCATTCAGGTGTGGCATATAGTGAAGGCATATAGATGGTTCAATTGAAAATTAATTGGGATGATATATGCATAGCCCAGACATATAGTATAGATGGTCCATCAGAATATTAATTGGGATGCTATATGCCGAGTGAAGGCATATAGATGGTTCAATTGAAAATTAATTGGGATGATATATGCATAGCTCAGGCATATACATGGTCCAACTGAATATTAATTGGGATGCTATATGCCGAGTCCAGGCATATAAATGGTTCAATTGAAAATTAATTGGGATGATATATGCATAGGTCAGGCATATACATAGTCCAACTGAATATTAATTGGGGCCCTAATAATTGCAGTTAACTTTCACTAGAACCGTAAAGCCAAGAAAAGGCATAACATATTTACCATGTACTACTAGTGCTTACATAGTTTTGTTAGTCAGTGGAGTATTTTTTTTACTAAATTATTTAAATTTCGTGTACATTTGTGAACAGATCCCAGAACGAAGGGAAGCTCAAAGATTGTCGAAGTTTTTGCAAAATAAAACATTATTTCTTGAACAATTCCAAACCTTAATCCTTAGTGACTTTTACGTGAAATGTTAATTGCTTTCGATATTACCTGAATTTACCTGATTCGGCTTTGGCTATAATGAGTTCTTTAACTTCAGTTAAGTAGGCAAACAACCTGATATATAATTGAGTAATGTTGGATTAAGACATACAGTTTTGTACCATATATGTAGGATATTTTTAATATCTTACCAATTTTTCTTTGGCATTAATTCCAAGTTATCAAATCTTTTTCACGTTTGTTCTTAGCAGTTCATTATTAATTGCATCAAGTCAATATGTTAGGGATGTCTCTGTTTTCTCATTTCTCTGCAGATTAGCCCTTATTGACAAAAAAGTAATATTTTTCGGGTTATTTGCCTGATATTCACAAAGGAATACACAGCTATTATTGACCTATAACCAGTTTCTCAGCGTCCTGGTTGTAAAGTTTAAATTTAAAGTAATTGGTTACTATTAAAATTCCTATTAGAAATATTCTGTTTGATTTTGCTCCAGCGGGTAAGTTTAGTCTGATCAGTTTGACTTTAACTTATTAATACTTGAAGATTGAAAATTTTGGATACCCTGGCATGATCAGCTAGCTATAGGCTAACTGACAAATGGAACCCAAAGAATTCTATAAATAAAGTATTTAATGTTGGTATGATCAGCTAGCTATAGGGTAACTGACAAATGGAACCTAAAGAATTCTATA